>NW_019211458.1:15181941-15248773 GCF_002443255.2 Varroa destructor
ATACACACCTTCCTGCAGAGACGTTCCATTGCAGGGTGCCATCGCATCAATGTTGGGAGTAATCGAGCGACCTTGTTTTATACTCTTCCGCTGGCAGACCTCACACAGGACCAGCATCTCTCAAGCCTGTGACCGAAGCCCGCTTCCGATAAACAAGCTCTTTTTGATGCACCGCGACGTCTTTCGGATAATAGCGTGTCCTATCACTTTGTTGAATGCCACAAAGTGATAGTTTGTTGTGTCTACAAGGAAGGGACGTACAGTAGAATCATCCTTCCTTTACGACCCTGTACACTAGACTATTTTTAGGCATTTACATTGAGATACCACGTTTTCCTTCTAAGCTGAGGCGAGACTGTGTGTAGAAACAAACGCCTCCTTGTATTAGTGACGTACTCAGCCACGGCAATGCATCTGAGTTGCTGTTGTGGAGCTCTTCCTGTAAACGCTTTCGAAAGTCGGGCTTCTATGCGGTCAAAGCTTAGCTCTTCAGTTTTGGACAGAGGCTTACTTTCCATTTCAAACATTTCAGCCCGATACTGTCAGTCACAGCGCAGGACTATTGTCCGTATATGTGCGGCTGGAACTTCTCCCCAGCTCACACTACCGCCAAGCACTCGATTTTGGAAGAGTAACATTTGGCCTGGACATCAATCAGACGACTGCTAGCTTACGCGATGACCCACATGCGCCCCTCTTCAACCCGGGCCAGCACTGCCCTTAATCCAGTCTCGGAGGTGTTTTCCGTCATTTCTTAAGGCACAATATTCTGGTTCACGAGGACCATTTTTTCTAAGACTTCCCAAATAGCTTGGCCTTAAGCAGTGTTCACGCCCAATGGGGCTGTTTCGAACACCGTCCTGCCTATAGCTGGTCAACCCGATAACCCCTCTCTGCCATTAATGCCAAATTTATTGCCCATACGGCTTAGCTTATTCTCCACGATTCGGTCCATAGTCACGAACTGTTAATGTTACGAACATTTAGTGCATCGCGTCTATCTAGAAATAATTGTTTTATTAAAATCTGCCGTACGTACCTTAAAATATATATATATATATTTATATATAATACATAGGGTCTGTTATTTTAACGAGCTATTTATCATAAAGGGCATCTGCTTGTCCGCTATTCTTGGCATTAAAAACACTCTGCGCGAGTGGACATTGATAGACGTAAACTCGCTTGATGTATAGTTGTTATTAGAAATCATTTACCATATCGAAAAAAAGTTAAGTAAACGCTAGTTATATTTATGCCTTCAGGCATGGCATAGAGTATTAAATTCCACAAGAAATTGCTTTTCTATATATATATACATATATATAGTTAACCGGTGCTTAATTTTCAAACTAGGTTGCCAACAGTTATGCGCCTGAAGCAAGAAAAATTGCGCTAATCTCAAATAATTATCAAGTGCTCCTTGAGCTCGAGCCTTCACCAAGTGCTCCTTAGGTAGTAACCGGTAATCCACTCCTGTACGCCGGAAGAACATCAGCTTCGCTTAGGTTACCTCTACTGCTACGAAACATTGCGGTATTATGAAGTCTTAATACAGGCGACATACTCACGGAAGCCGTGCAGTTAATCGTCAAGGTTGAGGATTAGGTGCATAAACTTGACGTTTACCCATAAATTATATCTGTTGCCTATTATTTATCGCAGGTTCTGCCATTCGTCAGTATTATGTAGTGAGCCTTATTTGCAAACTGTTCATCGTGTTCAATATCGCTAAATATCTGCTAATTTTTCATTATAAGCTTGATACACGAAAATTAAGTTGGTATAGCGATATATTACGGAAATTAAGAAGCACATAAGAGCAAAATGTCTATATTAATGGTTGCATTTATTGGTGAAACGTCATATAACGATTCTCACCTTTTCGTACCGATCAACAGCCTACGCGAAGACATTTATCTCTAAGAACATCAAAATTATAGTCCTCTAAGTATTCTAGCTACATCTGTATATACGAAAATAAATGATTGTGCATTCAATTATCTTTCTGCTATCTTTTCCTTTTAAGGGCATTTAAAAGGCTAAAACTGTTTTGTTATAAACTGTTCGAAAAAGACGAAAAACTTATCGAGAAAGTTACGGCTATTGCTTAAACTAATTAGTTCTCTCCACTGACCATTAGTTTGTACTCCACTGACACTACTTCGCCCTCCCTTATATCTTTCACTTGTAACACAGAGTCTATTTATCTTGGACAACTTATTAACAAGGAGCAATTAATACAGCTGTTGTGGTGGGAGGGATGGCGCGTTATTCAGACTCAGATATTACATTCCCCTAAAGTACGTCTTATTCATACACTTTTTCGTCGTTCTCACCGATTGTGTGTGGGCTCAGCTTCCGCACTGTTTTGTTTTTACTTTTAAGCCACAACTCACAATCGACTCTTACCTGCTGTATCTTGAATCACCCCGGATTTGAACCACGAAGTATTACTACAAGGGTCGTTTTGGCAGGAGGCTATTTGGGCTTGACGTGGAAACAAACGGACGAATACTGCGGAGTGTCAGTTCCAATGTGTAGCATTATTACCATGTTTCCTTTCATCGTTTGTGGGTCGTATGTGGGACAACAATTAAAATATTACATCGATGATAGAATACTGCTTCAAGACAAATTACTGCAAATAACCCATCATTATGGGTTTATATCGTATACCTGTCCTCGAAAAGTGGAGAATTAGCGTAACTGAACTCGCTAAGAAGAGTGGGCGGCACGCTTTCCGATAAGTAACTTCAATAAATGCGTAGAGACTTAGCCGTATTATGTTGAGTTTTATGTTGATACCCTTCATCGATACAAGAAGCCGAAGTTGGCGAGCCATTCCCGTTGAAATGTATTAAAGCAGCTCATGTCAAAACCTGTTATGGAGCTTTAGGGCACTATTGCTAGAGAACGTTGTGTTAGACGTGTAGGATGTGCGAATTTAAAGAAAAATTAGGCTCGGATAAGGGTATTCCTCATGGCATGATGACTGTTTTTATATAAGACTTCAAATTGTGAATTGCTGATGTTTATCTCATGAGATTGCATCTTGATTGATTTGTTTAGTAGTCTTCGATAATTGTGCATCATTCGCGACCTTTGCGAACTAATTAAGCTTGTTCGTACTAACACTAAGCTATACACCTGTATCCGTAAGCAAGAAATGCAAACTTCATAGATAAAACTATGCTATCTTACTAATAAATTACTTTAACAGACACAAATGCACATTAATTTTCAGTAATTATATACTAGCAGCAACTTTCCGTAGCATAATCATTCTGATACAGCGTTCGGGTCACGACGTTATACTATATTCTAAAATATTCTAAGTGCTACTTTGCGAGTTCGACGTCCTCCGAACTACTGGAGCAACTACTCAGCGGATCGGTCACTGGATCCGATTTATCAGATTTACACGAAATATCACGCTTTTTTTCTCATTTGACTTGTAGCCTCAAATGCTTTGAGTTCTTCAGACACCCCTACATGCAACGACGCCATATTTACGTATCGCGATATCATCGCAACGATGCGTCGCTATATAAACAGCTTTACCGAATCATCGCTAAAGAATGAGCAATGATAAACAATAGCAAAAATCCGATTTCAATGGCAAAAATGAGGATTGTCCCACATTCGTACCTAAACGCGACGAGCACCACTGCCATTACTTTTAATCGAGTTTTGGGTAGATTACCAAAGGATCTGTCGTCAAATGTTTCAAACTTTTCAGCCAGGTCGCAAGCGGATAGACTCCACCATATACGCATGTCGCGTAGGTAAAATTATATAATCTTTGCACTGGATTTGCGTCCATTAGTAAACTAAGTATGATCTAAGTAAACTAAGTATGGCAGTCTGCACCTGTTATATATTCCCATAGTATTGCCTTGGTTTGAGATGAAATAGGTGATTGAAAATGAATTTTTCACCAATTTAGCTCATTTGAGTGTGACAGATGCCAATGCTGTCTGCCATCTTCGGCTTCCGACTTGCTATCGATGCTATTGCTATTATCGCGAAAGGCGTGAACGAAGTTTAGGTCAATGCGTGTTACCTACATAGATAGATATCGCTAGTGAAAACCTGTAGAAGAACCTAGTACCCTAGACATGATGCACATACACTTATCGGCACTGACTGTCGAAGCCTCCGAGAAGGCCACTATTCTATTTCTTTTCTATGTATCTATCCAGATTTACCTATTATTAAACATTTCGCGCGCCCTTGGCAATGTCGATTACAATACAGGGCCTTTAGGAACTGAAGGGAATTGCGATGCGTGTTTTACAGATAGCTTTTAAGACCTGAACAACGTTCAATTAGTTGCCCATCAATTGTCCAAGTAAATTTCATATGCGTTGAAGGATCATCATGTGTAAACTTTATCGAACCCAGATTTTGCGACTCTTCGCGTAGCTGATGCATTTAAACGTAGTAAGCTCAATAATAGGTGCTTATGTTGATGTGACGTATGTAGCTTGTAGCCGCTTCAATTATACAGACTTTAACTATTCATTTCGTTACTTAAAGGTGTTTACGGTGATATAAAGAAATGAAGAGACATTGTCGGGTGTCGGCTGTTTTCTATTGCACGTTACGTCTTCTGAAGTTGTGCCCCGTGCAGAAGTATGAAGTGAGAAGTATATAGCCTTGAAGGCCACCGTCTATGCAAGCAGGCCACTTTCAAAGGTTCTTCTCCAACGTGACCATCAAATCTATCCCAGAAATATGATATTTAACATTCTGTTTCTTTTGCATTGAAGCACCTGATGTTTATATCACAGAACAATGATAATATGTCTTTATTATTCGTTTAGATTCCAAAACAATATGAACTATATGGTAACAAGAAGCCTGTTCCATGAAAAGTCTCTCAAGCAGCATGAACAGATCATATAAAAATTGTAGGACGGGAGTTACGGATACTTTGACAATACGAGCAGTACGGCTATCGAATTATACCAGATCTTCTTAGAGCTGTTCACTTCGGCCTAATTATAACGTTGGATCATGCTCACTGTGCTAGGGCCTTTACGCTACCTAAGCCGAACTCGCTGACTGATAAAAAAAAACACGGTGATCAGGCGAGCGGTTGAGTACGTATTTGTATATCGGATACACATCGACGGGAGTCTTGCCTAAAATCCAATTTTGTAGCTGATGGGCCCAACGGAACGCTTTACGCAATCCATAAGTTCAGTGGCTACTGATTCTCAACTGCACGACATTCCACAAGATTGTTGACAATGAAAAAGGTTACTATCCTTTTATGTTTAGCGGCCCGTAGTTTTTGCCTAGAGTCGCGCAGAATATTCGTACGTTCAGAGGCACTACGTCTACGGCACCACCATGTTCCGTAATAAGTTATCGTTCGGGTATTAACATGAAGTTTGTCTATTTTCTAACGCGGGCGTCTACACTAAGAACTTGTATTTTATTCCACTTGTACCCCTGTAACACCTTCCTGTGTGGCGTATTCATTATGCATTAGATTGAGTCAGAGCTTCGATATTGACACCTAATAGACTGTTACTAACTGCTGAAAGTCTGCTTGTGATGGATTCGCAGATTTCTCTCGTAGGAAAATAAACACCTTGTCCAGCTGCGAGAAATTGGGCATTGGCAATCTGCTAGCGTTAAGAAAGTGCACTCATTAATTTCAAAATCAGTCACATTTTTACTATGAGTGACAACGGCGGACCAATTAGTTTTTTATGAATCGATTTCAAAAATTACATTTTTCTGGAATACGTTAATTAAAATGATGAACTGTTTAGTAAACATAGCTGCCGCTGCATTTCTATACCGATAGAGTAACAACAAGTACCGCGACGGATATTTTAGCTTACCGAGGGCTCGCTATTTATGTCTAGCAAATTTACAGTGCTATCATTGTTCAGCTTGTGATAACTACTAGGTAAACTGGAGGTGATTTAGTATTGCATATGCATGATTTTTGCCACCGGAGTAGTTGTCGTCTGCGCTGAAGGAAGTGAATTATTTATTGTTTATTTATTGTATTATAGGCAAAAAATTTGCATTTCGGAGTTCTATAAACTGTTGATGCTGTTATTTCAGTGGGATCTTATCACTCCCGAGGAAGGGACTCGGGGGCTCCTGGTCTATATAAAGGAGGCGTAAGCATAAATAGAAATACGCAAACATATTTGTAGGGTACGTAAACAACGCGTCACATATTGAGCAATAAAGTCATTTCTTTAGAAACGCACCTCATAATGCATTTTCTCCGTATTCAATGCTCCGGTGTTTTGCAGGCTCCTCCGTATGGACACATTTACCTGTACATGTGTACAGGTAAATGTGTCCATACGGAGGACCCTAAGTGTCCTTGGCTCAAGGAACCGGTAACTAAAGACACACAGTCGCAGAAAAAATATACTAGGCATGTAACATACAGTAACGACATCGTCGATTTTTCTCCACCCGAAAAATCGTCACGAGCAGATAAATCTCGCGTTTAGTGTTAATAAATTCCTGTTCTTTTGTAGGAGGACCTTCTACGATTTTCGCGTTTACATCGCCAAAAAATGAATGATACAAACGGCGATAATTTCATCATGTATTATCACGAAAAGCCACTGTCTAGGAGGGAAGATCATAATTTTCAGGGGATTAACATGTTGTGGCACCTGGCAAAGGAAAATCCAATCATTAAGTTACATCCGGGTACTGACTTCAAGAACTTCTTCTTACTGTAATATTTGAGCACTTATTTCCTTCATACTTTTTGCTTTCTGTCTATGCCTTAAAGTGTGATTTCTGAAACATTTGTAGCGCGTGGCTTCCTTCGCCCGATCCCGTGGTCAGAAACAGCTGGCGCGTTTGCAGACCTTTTGGGTGAGGTCCTAACAATTCGTTCTAGGACGGAAAAATCCCAAACGTAAGTACGTTCCAAAGCGTACTCTTAGTTGACCTCAATGACTTGTGAATGAAGTCAGGCAGACTCCCACGGAACATGTATACGCTCGTACGCAAGGTGAATACAGCGTAGGTTCCTGTAGGTTGGCGTTTTGCATTTCAACCTTGAAATTTATTATTATTTCTGTTAAAATTATTTTATAAATTATTTCTGTTTCAGGGGGAGTGCTGATGGCACTTCAAATCTAGTTCGTCGATGATGCCTACCTGTTTGAGTGCTCTTTATTTACTGCATGAGCACTAATCTTGCTGCTGAGAAATGCATTTACTAGATAAATACATATCAGCACCAATGAAGTATTCTTGAGTGCTTAATCGACGCTTAGTGTGAGAATACAGACCTTTTCTCATTTACCTATTCACCATCCAATAATCATATCAAAACTTTGACCTCCCAAATCGGTCAAATGAGGCACAAATTTTTTTGCTCGTATAACAGTGACTACGTAAAGAGGATTAAAGAGGACATCGAATGTTTAGCAGAACAATTAAGCTGTCATTGTTGTTATGTAAGCGGCCTCTATTTCAGTGTGAATTAGCTTATTTGGCTGAGACAAGCTTTCTTTTTGCATACACGCAGTCACCGAAAACAATCAACACGGGACCCTGTTTTTGCAGTAAGAAAGTTACGTGCGACATTTTTGCTTACTGTCCAATACATATTCATAAGCCCTAAACTACATGCAGAGTTTTAAACGCTATGCGTATTCAGAGAGATCGCGGCAGAGACAATCAGTGTCAAACTTTTCGTTCACTGCACACAAAAACTGCATGTAAAACTTCACTTCATATCATGCAATCAGTCCGTTAGGCTTAACTGGTAAAAGCAAACTTGTAGATCACGCAAGATTTTCCTGACCCTCAAAAAAACCAAGATGCCCCGTTCCTAGATCATAATGCTCGCATTGACATCCCTTAACAAACACATGTGTCCAGTGGCCATTGTGTTGAGACCCCAAACTGATTTGCTGATTGCAAAGTATACTACGAAGAATCACCGGGGATAGAAACTACAAACTATAGAGAAGTACAGCCCATTTGACTATACGAAACGAGCAATCAGCAAATCGGCAGAGGTGCAAATACCATAGAAAACTATGAACTTCTCGCGACCTTCAATTTTCGTGGGCCTTACATGATTAATTTAATAGTATTATATATTACTATAGCAAGCTAGGTACAATGAAACCAACATCTGCAAGCACATTTACGGCGTAAGTTGTTACAACGATCCTATTCAAGCTATCATTATATCGATCGATATTTGTAATTATGTCGATATTCGCAAAAAGAAGGAAAGAAACCGAGGAAACGGCTTATTGTCCCGCCATGTTTGATGTGACTATGGCCGGGTATTTGTAAGGGAGTTGTTAGACGATACTTGCTCTGACTAAGTTACGCTATTTTAACTGATTACTAGGCATTTTTTTCATCAAACCCGCTTCTCATATCAAATACACATAGAAGAAGTTCTTTAAAGAACTTTTTAATAGGCTGTGTTGACAATATTTGCGACGACTAGCCGCTTGCCAGCTATAAATTCTTGCCTGTTTATTCGAAAATTGTGTCATACGCAAGGTGTCGAACGGCGAACTTTCCATGTTTGTGTGTGGCTAAAAGCAAGCGGAGCGCACATTTATGTATTACAAGTTATGTTTTCAGATTGCTTTTTCATTTTCCTCAAGTCATTGGTTTTTCCCTTGCCACTAATGCTGACACATTTTGTCACGCCGTAAAGCGTCCTTTACCTTCGATCTTGCATGTTTTCGGTTGATTGCCCTCGAGAGTTGCCTATGCCTTTGTTGGTAAAGATGACCACATTTGGTCTTGAGGAAATCGTTGATATATCATAATTGACATGAATGTCTGATGCATTTCTTCAAGAAGCTTGATTCCGATCAGGGCACCTAAGGACGCAAGGTACGCACTGCACTATTGAGGTTGTTAGTATTTATTTAGCACAACTGAAATGCCCATATATATATATATATATATATATATATATAGCATTGTTTGGTTCTTCATTGTTTCATTAATAAGAATAAGTATCAAAAGGAGCACAAGTAGTAATTTTTAAAGCACTGCCTCACAGAATGATCGTGTCGGGGGCAAGCCTGCATAATATTAGAGAAAAGGGGCAAAGCGCTTCATTGGCTTCAGCTTTCAGTAGACTGGGCTCGTACGCGTGTCACTGTTTCCTTCAATCGACACTTTTCTGGATCGTATCATCTGGGAATACTTTCGTGTTTTAGGATTATACAACTTTTTATTTCGACTGCGGCCATTAGCGTTTGGTCAGCGGCCAAACTATTCTAAGCGAGCTTCGTGCTTGCGAAAAACAAGACCCCCGGTAATAGCTAAAATTTCCAACCAAACTGGTTAGCTGGTGTGAACCCTAGAAGCATCTGCAATATACGCTGCCGCAGGGCTTCCCCGAATAGGAAACATATACCGCCGCAACACTAGCAGATGTGTGCGAGTAGTATAGATGTTGTAAGGCAAAAACTCCCACACGCTTTTAGATACAGTTTAATTTACTAGGCCTTGACCATCTGGCGTGTTACGCAACAGTTTAACATTACTGCTTGGCTTACTGGCCAGTGCCTTATTGTGGTGCCGGGTGAAATGTTCTCATTGCGACTCCAGCTTAATCGTTCTGGGTCTTGTTGTTATTCAATAACAACAAGTTATTTGCGGCATTTCACTATTTGAACCCATTGTCGGTTTGGCCATCAGCGGAACCGCTAGTGGACAATAGGCCGGGCGTTGACCGACCGCTCGCACGCCAAAAATCATCTTTAGCTGTCTGAGCTATAACACCACCCGTTTTCTTCTCCACATGAGGAGGTTCGTTTTCTGCATCGTTCTTTATCATTATCGACATTTCTTGGTAGCCCAGTCCGTTTCCTCCCTTTAAACCCACCCCGACCTCGATTTACACTGCACTTGTCAACGCTGCAGCAACAGATCATGGTTTTCGTTCATTCATCAAAGACTATCATTTGACGCCACCGTTTGGCGTCTACTTCTGAGCAAAATTATAACAGCTGCACATGTTCCGAACAGATTCTATTGGCAGGGGTAACTGATAGTGCAGTGACGGACGCATGATTTTAGGTCGTCTGAATTGACGTTAGGCGTGGCGACGTTACAAAAACGCAAGCCTGAGAAGTTCAGCACGGCAAAAATAAACGTATGCATGAATATAGGTGACAATTCGAACAAAAATCGTGCCACAGTGAAATTACGCTAATTGTGATAAACAAGACGATGTCAAGGCTATCTGTTATCAAATTATTGTTTCTATCCATTAATATTTGCCTATTTTGAAGCGTGAAAAATATCTCTAAAAAAGGAAAATTGCGGACGGTGAGAACCCGCTGCGGAGTAAGGGGTTTCCTGGTTCGACATCCAGCTTACGCATTTCATAAGTCACTGGATGCAACATTAGAAAGCGCCAGCTGTTTCTATACGAACAGGCGTTCGCTACAGACAGCTGAATAGTATTTGATAAAAAATTACGAGGTCGTTTGTATGTGACGACGCCAATCTCTGCAGTATCCAGTGGATGGATTTTCAACGTCCTAAATTACCCGCACCGGACCTGACGTAACTTTGCGCTTACGCAGCGTGTGCTGCTTTACACGCTTATTCTTTGTCGTCTTCAAACGCTTGAAATTTACTCAGATTCGATATGCAGCTGCTTTGTATTGATAAACAGATATGTGTATGATATAATAACAAAAGGCGTAGTACTTCAACATGAGTATTTCGATCTTCTAAATTGACGGTCTAAGTTTCTAAAACGATCACAGCAACGTCGCTGACATCGACCGTAAGGCTTGAGATTGACATCGAAACGTTTTAATATTCCGCTTCTTTAAGGGCATTCAGCCAAGTACAAATTTGTAGCCCTAACCGCTGGCTCGCTGTGACATCTGTCTAATACCGTAACATTGATAATTGTTTCTCCGGTTAACTTCATCGACAAAAACTAGTTGAGTTCCCATGCCATATTGTCCATAAACCGTAATGTCATGTATGAGGGGTTTGACGGATTCCTTCGTTAGCTTAGCTGCTCTATAGTGTGAGTTCAGCGATTCCGCTGCTGACGTGCGGGTATTCCTCCCCCTTCGCAGCATGCCATAAGAAATAATAGTCTGATTGCTTGCAAAACACCTAGCAAGCGCTTCGAATCGCTTGAGCGGAAACGCACAATGGCAGCTGGAAGTGATCAGAATGTTACTGAATTAGGCAATAACAGGGTTAATATCGGAAAAAGATTGCGAACTTATACGTTACTATTCAACGCGCTCTCCATACTATCCATCCATCCATCGGATGCAAAATGTTTACTGGCGGCAGTTACGTAAATTGTTTATCTATTGGTGAATTAATGAATGGATCGTCCACGATGGCCGCGTTATATGAAAACAAAACAATTTATTATGCTATACTCAACGCTAGCTTTTTTACTTTTCAAATATACGATTGGATCACGGCGGTTTGTTTGTACCTGGATTATATCATAGAGTTTAGTGCAACGGTGGACGAACGGAACCGTGTGGATCGAACGGCATGTAACGAAGTGGCGTGTGTAAAGTTGCTCGCCTTAGTAGTACTAGCCTACGGGCGATCACTGATGCTCAAGAACGTTTTGTTTTCGACTAAAAATTTTACTCTGACAGGGAGCTTATTACGGCTCAGTTGTGTAGAAGATCGTTCAGAATACAGGAACTTTGCCATAAATGGGTAACGTTGGGGTCGAACTGAACTTCGTAATCAATCATTCAGCCATTGGGATATTCTTGTACGGTCGCAGTGATAGTATATAAACACTGGTGATATCTCATTTGTTTCTCGTCGGTTAAAGCGACGCGTGACATCAGCACTCGGTGTGGTGCAAAATGGCATTGGATGAGGTGTTGAAATTTTTGCATCGACATGTCGACTTTCTGATGTGCTTGTCACGCCCAGAACATGTTGAAAATTTGCGGCAATCATTTATTCGCGTCGTAATAATAGGAACAGGAATAAAATTTCATTTTAAAAGGAATAAAATTTAAAGGCGACGGATATAGTCAAGTTGTGTATGGTAACTTTCGAAAAATTCGTGCGATATTAACTTCTTCAACTGGTTCACTGCAACAAAAATCGAACTTAATTCGGCGCAGCGTGGAAACATTTTTACCAGATAAACAGATAAAATACGTCTGATTTGTATATTATTCATACGCCGTCTCGCACTAAAACCCGGCAATGCATCTTACTCCCAGCAATATACCGATTACATGAATATGTATATGAAGAAATCTAGTGGACACTAAATAATAACAATGAGAAGTATATCTGTAGTAGCAATAACAAGTATTTTTGTATTTATAACAAAAAATATTTCACTTCTGTGAGCTTCGACACGAGCAGGCGGTCAGTTAAAACAGCGCGTCCTTTATCATTTCGATCTTTATACATACGATTCACGATTTGCGAAAACCACTGTTGTGTAATACAAAAGGCCTAAACGATTTGTACCACAAAGTACCACTTTGTATACAGTTTATTTTCCTAATGTTGGTGGAAATAGGATTACCATAAAGTTTGTAGCCCCCAGGTGATCGCATTTCTCTAGGAAGCGCTGTACAAGACGCTTGCCGTTTTACGGCAAAGATCGCCTACCGCGGTTACTAGTTATGCCAATACGGAGCAAAAATTTTACTTGATCTTTGGATTTAGTTGGATAACAATCTTTGTTCCTGCTGTTTTCAGGAACCTGTGATATGATGGGCACAATAGTGATTAGGACACATCATAGCAAAACTGGGACCGTTCTAATAATCAGTTTCCACATAGACAGGAATATTGAAAGTTTGAACCTGAGCTAGCTGACCTGCAACGGCTATACTCCTCCTGCAAACTGACTCATAAATCACCGCAATACTTATGACATTTATGAGTCGTTGCTTGTTGTACCATGCGGACAGCTCTTGCATACATACGTATGTTTTCAATTCTATCGATACGATGAAGGTCGACAGTATATGATCTATGGAACATTCGTATTTACCCACCTTTACGTCTCTAACGATGGCGTGACTTGCTGGCCATCGAGTTGACAGCCTCTAAAACTGCAAACGATTTAGTTACGCAGCTTAATGTTCGATGGCAACCAGATATACTATCATAGCCCGATTTTCGCTCACGTATTTTCACTAACTAGGAACAAATTATCCGAGTCTGCTCTGAAGTAAAATCTCCTACTGCTTCAATTCCATAACGACCAAGCTACGACATTTTCTTAAATTCTTAATTATAGGGAACTGCCTTTGTCATTAAGATCGTATTTTTAAATACTAAACGGGCGCTATTGTCCAGCATCTTAATGTAGCTCATATTCGTTATCAATGGAGTTTAATTATATCTCCGCAGTATAGGAAATTCTGTATAATGATGCTCGTTACGGAGAGCGAGACATAATTAGCGTCCCAGGGCTTTACAACCGTTTTAATCTTTGTATGATTAAGAAATTGTACGTTAATTTTACGGTGCGCGCTCTGATTCATGTGCCTGATGTCCTCGCTTTTCAATATAAAATTAATGAACACGGTCGAACGGCGCCCTCCAGTGTCTGAACAGTAAATTCTCTTCTTGATCTTATTAACGGGCAGAGCGTCTGACAGGCGGTCCGCGATGTCGATCCGATCGTCAACAAATTACGTCAATTCGTTGGCTTACAGGCCAGTTACCATTGTGCTACCGAAGCAGTGCCTTTGCTATATCGCTAGCACAGGAGCGGTGGGGGCAAACACCGGCAGCTTCATTCTATCGGCACCAAAAAAGAATGGCCAGCCGCACTTACATCGGAGCCGCCGCTGATACCACCGTTGCACTTTCTTGTTCTACGAATAGCGACCATCACTCTATAGCGCTAGCCGTTGCTGCTGCAGTCACAATCGGTCCCATCGTTGGCACCAGCACTGCACCATAACTTTAGTGCCATTACGATCTGTCGCTCTTTCTCAGCGATTGTAGTTGCTGCAGTGGATCTGTGTAGCGAACGCAGACTGGCTAGCCGCGCGCCTCAAGTGAACAGGATCGGTCCTAAAAACGAAAACTAAACCCAGTAAGCAATGGGGTCGGGACGACAGCTTCGGCATTCGGTAAGCGGTCATAGCTTACTCGTATCTCTATCAATGCGGATGCTGCTGTTGCTCGTTCTGGCATTTGCTTTGATGGCTCAAGTAGCCAACGCTAGGGCTCTTACGTCAGGACAACAGCGAGAGGTGATAACGCCGAGGGTGTCATCTACGAAGGTTCAGTCCGAAGTGGATAGGGCGCCAAAAGAGGAAGGAACTGGTAACTATTCTTTACCAACAGATGACATAGTCAAGCGAATATTGGCTAAGCCGCCAACGGAGAAGCCGATTATCGTTAACAGTGAGTTTACTGAGAAGTCACTAAACAACAGCAGTGAACTACCGCCTTCTCTACGCAACAGAGGACAGAGTAGTGCCAATGGTGTAGGTAGAAAGGATGTTACCAAAAGTAGTGGAAATGATTTCGTCCCTCGAACAAATGGAGAAAGTAAAATACCAGCAAATATGAAAATAGCAAATGACGATCGGGCTGAGAATGATAGCAAAACATTGGAGTATAAACTGAGCCATGATCTACGTGAAGCTCAAAGTGAAGAGAATGAAGTACTGAGCCTGGCGGAGATGCGCAATCTTAAGGCAAAAAAAAAAAAAACACGCGAACAGCATCCGGTTGGTATTCAGCGCCCGTTCGAAGACGAGAAGTTTGACTTCAAGCATTTTTTCGACAAAATACCCAATTATGACTACAGTCCAAACCACGATAACGATGAACATTTTGTTGGCTTAAAGGTTGAAAGCCGCCATCAGGCTCAGCAGGTCGCCCCAGGTTTGACTTCCCTTGGCATCACGTTGACACCCAATGTCCCCATAATGAAGAAGATTCTTGCGTTGCTCGGTATGGAAGACACCTCCTTTGTCGTTCACCATCTCCAAGAGGCTGAAAAAACTGTGAATGCGACGATTTTTCGTGAAAAACAGATCCAAAATGAAGATCAGGATGATGATGATCTTATAATCGTTAAAAGCGTTCGCGTAAACGTGAGAAAAGTACCTTAGCGCATAGCTTGATACATCTCCCTTGTAAAAAAATTTGCTCTTATACACTGAAAAATGTTTTAGTACGACGTCTTGAATATCAACCTTGTTGCTACATATAGCCGTGCGTGTGGTCTTTACCAGAACAGCTCGTCAACACTGGAACATAAATATAACTTGTGATCTGTGAAGTCAAATCAGGCGTCCATACGAATAAGGTTTTAAATACACGGCGTCCAGAAAAACACGCAACGCTGTGAGGGAGTAGTCAAAGTTTTTTGAAGCTGAAGTGAGTTTCTTTGTAAATATATATGTATGTACTTCGGATTGAGACGTTTATTTTAAATTAAAGAAGATAAAGTACATACGAAATTATCTTAATGGTTCGAAACTTTGGTTAATGCATTTAAAGCAAATATGAATGCAGTTCAGAGAGAATTTTTTCAGCTTCTTACTCAGTTTTATTAAAAACAATTATCGTTGCACGGCAGGTTACCTTTATCTTTATTTTCCTTTGGTACCCGTAAAACTCCGTAGTTCTAGTAGAAGCATTCTAGCATATAAACGGAACGTTTTAGAATTATTTAGTAATTTAAAGCAAAGTTTGTGCCAGTATTATAGTATAACGGTGTGTATATGGCCAACGGCTTCGGTCACAGTCTGACAGAATTGCTTATTTCGGTACATAGATGCGGCGTAAAGCTTCACGCTAAGTTATCTTACACTTTTTCGAACATAGGAATACTACAATAGTGTTTGAGGTGTTTTTTGTCGAATAAACTGAAAATTTTACTAACATTATATATAAAATAAATCAGTTTGCCCTTCCTCTAGTAGTTCTTAATAATAAAAAGTGTTGTAGGAACCGAGCTGCACACTATATTTGTACATTAACAGTTTTGCATACGAAAACAACAGTAACTTGTAAACGCTTGCAAGCGCTTTCACAGTGGATCTTGCACTATACTGATAGATGGCCGATGATTTCCAATCACCGTTTTCGTACGGTCGATTCCTCGGCTTGGTTTACTTACAAACAACAATCCAGGTCTATTTTTGAAAAAGCGGCTATTTTTTTTTACCTCAGGCCTTTCGGTAGCTTCGGTTTTGACTGAAGTCAGGAACAAATAATATTAGGTTTGTTGATTTTTTACTGAAATATCCACCGTTTTCTAGTGAGCTAATGTTCATGTTCATTAAGTATAATGTATCCGGATTATATCTATTTAGAAGAAGAAACCAGTTCTTTCACATACCTTCACTGCAGACTCAAGATGCAACGTTTTAAATACCGTATCGAAAGCGTAGGTTAAGAAATCTATATAACGTATCTATAAGTTAATATACTTTAGTGCATGGGTAAGGATGTTTAGGTTTTGTATATACAAGCGAAAGCAACGTGCCTATTCAATAATTTATTCCGAACCTTGATGATAAAAAGTTACGTTAACTTGTCAGCACTTTAGTCGATTCTTGATTGGATCATTTTATATTTTGGTGGATGCTATAGTCTCCCGCTTGAGCTTCTTGGATCACACCTAAGATAATCAACTGATGATCAGCAGCGTCTGGAAGTTGAGACCCAATCACCTCACACCTGACATACGTTAACACACAAACTCTAGTTCTTAAGTAAAAATTTCCCGAATAAAAAAGATGATCCCCCCCCACACACACACAGAATAGTCCCATGTTGCCCACTATATATCCATTTTAGAGCTTAATCGGTCTATCTATTTATCGACTCGAGTCAGACCTAATTCCGGCCTATATAGAAACTCGCGTGTAGATGAAATCGCCTGCTTCACTGTCAACATAAGCTCGTTGAAGGCAGTGATTCAAGGGGAGTGTGTAATGTGAACATGTACGCTAGCATTGTCTGATCTACAGGCTGAATCAGAATTGTCTCTAAATCTTCCACTACTCTTGGAATCGGAATCGTTTTTTTCCGATTTATCATATTTCTTGGAACTGGTATCACTTTGCAACGGTCTATCATTTGCCTTGGAACTGAAGCTTGATAATTTCTTACCCTTTTTATAATTTAAATCAATTTTCGATATTTTCTTAGAAGCGGTGTCCCTTTTTGACAATTTGTCATGTTTTTTATATTTTTTTGAGTCGATACTTATTGGCTGTTTTGTCTGTACAAATTGTACTCTTACAGCAGGCATTCGTATCAACTGTGCAGGGGAACGGTCATTTTTCAGTGCTTGCACCACGTTATAGACCTGCCCTCGTAGAACGCTCATCTGTTTCTCAAAGGTGTGTCGATTAAAACTCCGATCCCTCCGAAATAAATCGAGTAGCTCGTCACAGATGCTTTGCACAAATGTCGGGTCAGACAGTTTCGATAGAACTAGATCCTTAGTCTCCTGAGAAAACGGCAATCTTGCTTGGGGTATTCGGGCCCAGTGATATGGATATGTTCGCCAAGAGTCAGGGTGCTTGAACGGGAAGGCAAGGCCATTATCTATAGCAGCAATCTTAACATCACTTTCTTGTAATGGTGACGACGACGACTCACTGTTTTCCTCGTCTGGTCGATCATACCGTATCAACCAGTTTTCATCGCCTCTATCTGTATTCCGAATGATGTAGTCAAGGATTACGAGTCGCTCCAACTGCAATTGAAACACCCTTTCCATATCTGGGGGCAGAGGGTCATCTTCCCATTTCCGTAACCATTCCCAAGCATCCCGGTAATTCTTGACGAACATTTGCAGAGAGCCAATCTTCGGCGGCAGACCAATCCGATTAAAACGTTTACTAACTCTCGGGAATCTTCGTGTAATCACTCGTTTTGCCCTGCTTTTCGTACGGTCGATAGGCGAGTAGTTGAAGGTCTCCGAGACCAAAGCCACAATAAATGTTTTTGGTACTATATTCAACTTCAACCGGCGATCCACTATATACGCACCCGCTTCGGAAAGGTACCCCTGGCTCGGCACTAAACACGTACGACCAAAAAAACATGGACAACAAATTCTATGTAGCCACTTACTCCACTTGGGGTTCAGCGAGCCGTACGGTTCCTCATCCTTCGGCTTGAAAATGCCGAGTCGCTCATGCTGTATGTTTTTAACCCAGTAGCTGCCGGAGCTTCCTTGATAGATCCTCTCGGGTAATACGTTGTGAGCGATAGCGGTTTCTACATCGTTCATTAAGGCCACAAACTCAGGATCAGCCAGGTAGCACTTGTTGAAGTGCAAATTCTCATTTTTACTCATTTGGTTGTCCTTTGGGAACAACGTGACATTCGAGGAAAAAACTGGTAGCTTTCTCGCTCTCACTGTCGAAGTTGCCCTGGTCAATCTCCCGGACCGCACCGGCTTGTACGTTTCCCCGCCATAAAACTTTGTTCGACTGTGTGCGGGGTTCCGTTAGTCTGCACCGTCAGCGATAGCTCCAAACGAGCCGCGACAGCTCAAAGGGTGTCTATATCGCAGACATCCTACTACTGGCTAAAAAAATGAACATGTATTGCACAGGGTCGACTTCAACTCATTTCTCGTATTGTACACTTAGTTATTTCAAAATTACAAAGAATAGATCGTATCTTTATGCAGCTCTGAAGTTCAAACGTTAGAAAAAACGAAGTCTAGTCAAGAAAGAACAGGATTATCTGAGTCCCATATAGATGATCAAATGCTGCGAAAAAGGACGAGACATTACTTGCTTTGTGGCGGTACGATCCCTGGCATTACGTGGTAAAAGACTATCGGGGGCAAAATTTTTATTCGGGAAGGTAACTGAGCGGTGCTAATCTAATATCCTAGACACTGGCCAGATACGATGACAACGCTCTCATGGAAGAGCGTGCAACTCGACATATCGTTGTTTGGAAAACCTTGTTCCTCGTGCGTTACTTCGCTAATTGATATTAAATACAGTAACTCCACGAACAAGACATCAGGCCATTGCTTTATTTTATTGAGTGATGCAATTGCACTTACGAAAGCAATAGTGTTTATCGTGCTATGTGCAAATTTGCTCCCGTTCTTTCTTCTTAAATACCGGAGGGTATGCTGTACTACATTGCATTCGCACATTTGTATTACAAGAGTATTGTTATCTGTTAGTTACATTATCGCTGGCACACCCTAAATAAGGAAACGCATTCAGTCAGTGAGATTCATAACGCCCTGAGACGGTATCACGCATTATATACAGTCGTTATATCTTTCACCTATTTAAGATGTACATCTTATATTTATAATAATATAGCAATAGTAATACAGCGTCAGATCTTATGCTGACTCGTATACAGGCTTCTATGGAAATGGCATCTATTGCAACAAAAGGGGCTAATGAAACGGGCTATTTTATAGAACTAGAGATTCTGCTATGTCTAAATTTAAGTATATTTAAATAATAGGCCAAAAATCCGTTTACATATATTTGATCCAAGCTCTGAGCTACCAAATCAATCGACAGCACTGTGATAGTAGTGCCTAATTAGCACTTCATTCCGCGATAGGGACTCAATGGACTTCAATAGAGGAGTACCATATTTTTTTGAACTTCAAGTATAAATATTTCAGTGCAAACAGTGCACTGAACTTACGTTTCGAAAACAGTAGAACTGCCAAGACGCAAGCCAATCTCTTGCGCGTTATATAACTTGTTGTTCTTATCATTTTCAGTAAGTTGAATACAGTAAGTTCGGGTTCAATGAAACAATAGTCTAACATTGCTAAGGTGATTTACAGGGACAGTTTTCAGATAGAGACCTGCAATCGGTAAGAGCTCAGAAAATGCGATCTTTGCCAGGTATATTGTGCTCAACTATAACTCTTTTATTACGTTTACCAAGTGGTGAACTACTAAATGAATTAGGCTTTATCACAATTAAGTAAATTTTACTACAGATAAATGTAGGATTGTGCTATGTATATAGCGATCTGTAAGTAGCTGAATAGCTTACGGCACTGCTGCCGAGAGCTGATTGAAGTATCAGATTTAGCATTGTGATGTTGGCAATATTCTATAGCAGAAAAGTAAGTTTCAAGAGCACGTATTGCTAACTTCTGTGTAACCTTTTATATCCCAACATCTCTTTCGATCGGAAGTTGCTCCGCGACGAACTGTTCAGCGACTTCGATGTTTTGTCGTGCTTGCAGATCCACTAGAGCAATAATGAGTCCCAAATTGACTTATACAAATTGAAACGCTTATCTCTTCTTCAAAACGCCCACCATCACCGCCTTTTATTAAACAAATCTGTTGTTTTTATCGTACCCCTGGTATTGACAACGATACGCAACTTTCGAGATGCCTAACTGCATTTAGCTTGTGCAAACCTCGGTTTTGGACGTCGATATTTCAGAGTGTCTGTTCATTATACTGCCAAGTGTTGAATACATTGATCGATTAGGCGAGGGCGAACGAATCCAGCAGCGAGACGAAAATTCTGAACCCAGACAGCTTCAAAATTAGTACAGCTGTTGTGCATTAATAAGTTTTTTTTTGCGAACAAAATACGTGCCTTTATTTTGTCTCTATGATTTATTTACCTTCTGCGTTTGTTCCGTTATCATTGTTCTTTCCGTATGGATTTCTCACTTGTTAGTTAGTTAGTATTTTATGAGTGAAATTCGCTCGTACGTGCCAGTAACGATAAATTGTCAATGTATATATATATATATATATATATATATATATATATATGTATGTATGTAGCTATAAAAAGCGTTCAACCAAATGTACATTACGATCAAAGTTTTTCGCAGCTCTATCGGTGAGGCTAGATAATTAACGTAGCATCTTCAATATTCTAATGTGCTCCCGTCGAGTACCGTTACAACTCCCGTCTTCAACCGACATTATCGGCCTTCAAAATATAGCATCGCGTACCTGAATACAGACAGGGGACGCCTGCTACGACAGCGGCTACGTATAGCGATGTGAGTATATTCATACTGGAAGTTTGAACGTATTAAATGTATACAGATTGATTACGGTAAAAACGTTTGGCTGGCTACGTTCCGTACGATTCTGATAACGGTCATTCCTTGTATCGACGCGCCCGTTTACAGTAGATATATTTATTTGTAGCACTTTCAGGAATGATATGCTGTCATAGCTTTCCAACGCAGAGGTACGACGAATATTTGTCTTAACAAACCAACATAAGTAAACAAAACCCGACTAAGTACGGTGCTACTTGATATCTGTTATCTGGAAAAAAAAGTTCTAGAAGGTAAAGCATAACTTGTTATACGATACAAACATGTTATCTGTTTCTTTAATAGAACGCCCGAAATAACGGTCGTCATATTATTTCAACTACTTCAGAAATGCTTCAGGCCTCCGGATATCTTTAATCTGTTCATTTCCATCATTGCTTTGAAAATAGCCACTTTAACGAATTTGGTTTTTGCTAACACTTAACAGACAGCATTTTAAATTTGTAAAACTAAATGTATAAATTACGTTTGAGTATTTCAATATTCTATATATATATTACAAGGTAATATGCTATTGTCTTAACACCGTTTTCTTTCCATAGCCTTGATTGGATATATATCTATGTATATATTGTGTGTGTTTGATGGGGTAAAACAGGTAAGAAGTATCGTCTTTACCAAGCCACAGAATATTTCACTGCGTAAGGATAGAATGAATAATCAATAATTTTTGTAAACAGAGGGACAAGTGAAGTGTTTTTTTGTTAGTGAAATGGCTTTCAAGGATGTTCCGCTACAGATTACCATCATCACCGTTGCAGAACAGCGGTACCCTTTATAGGTAGAGCCGGTATTGGAATTAAAAAAGAAAAAAAAAGTACTACACAGGGTGGCTTTAGAACACATTGGCAAAGCTATCGACGTCACTTTGATTATAACGTAATGATCAAGTGGTAACTGCTAGTAACGGTTTGCTAGGGAACGATGATCCGTTACAATCCTCAAGGCTATATCTCACCCGAACCGCTAACAGGCTATTATACTGCTAGAAGCTATGCACCACAAGACGACAAAGTTATTTTTATATGAATTGAACGACAAGAAGAAGCGGTAAGTTATACATCTCAGGTCTATAAATAAATATAGTCGCGCAGAGATGCTTTTACAGTAACTTAAATAAGCGGCTCGGTTAAGGGCCCGAATAGCGGAGCACGTTAACATCGTATAATCTGTCTATAATTTTCTCTTGAGTGTGGATAGCTGGTTGTATTTTAGAGTTTGAGTTTTATTAGAAATGCGTCTGTAGGCGCCGTCATGCCACATACGAACTAAGAATAGTTAACGAATGTTACATGGCAGTGTTATAGGTCCTCTGTGTCCTGTATGGCTGGCGCCTCTCCAAATTGTGCTAGCAATTTATACCACAGAATTTATATCAGGACGAGTGTTTGTGACACAAATATTACTGGACAAATATTACCTGCTTTAGATGGTCCCTTCCTTATATTGCCCACCTCAGATCTACCGATACAGGCATCTGTCAGAACAGTCTAACCTTGACCAGAACAGTCTAACAGACTAACCTTGAGATTGGACAAGCGATCGCAGACCTTCCACTCACTCCATAGCTCACTTCCATATCCCGATCATTCAATACGTTCGTATCGTCTTCACATTTTGCTGACCCAATAAATTTCAGAGGAAAATTCCTGCTCGCTTATCAAGCAATAATTAACGTTCGAGTCAATAAAACACCACAGATTCACGTCGCATTGTTTCTTTGCTAGAAATTTAACACGCGTCCGATCGCCGGTTCAGATACTTGAACCTGAGATAATCGCATTACTACACTGCCTTTTTTTTTTTGGATCATTCTCCACAGAAGTAGCTTTTTTTTCCTCGCTTTTCCATATGAAACAATTTCATAACGACGGGAACTTTCGCGATATTTTCTATCTGTTGAGGTGTTTTTGTATACTTTCGAATATGCGGTTTGTTTTATTGTTTCTTTCTCTTTTTACACTATAAAAGTAAATCATTGGCGCGCTGAATTATAACTTACGAGAAAAATCGACGTCCGCCAAGAATCCCGGCCAGTTACGTCAGGACCTGCGGGACATTGCGTTGAGAGCCAATGGACGTTTATCTATTTCTATCTGGTCGACTACAGTCTCATGAGTTCTGCTGTGTCGTTTACGACTGAAGTGTATTCGCTATAATTCAATAAGACAATTAGCAAAAAAAAGGATCTGAACCGAGCTAAATCACTCCCATTGCAGAACAAAACTCGACACTGTAGGACTATGGTAAGGGTGACGAGAATCCTTCCTTCCCTCCCTCTATTATCCGTCACGCATATTTTACAGATCATTATTGTTTCAACGTTTCGACAAACTCTGGTCGTAGCCGAACATCGAGCAGTAAGATTAATGATAGGCTAAATTATGCTATGTGTGACCAGGGATCACAGATAATTGCGGCATAGACGTGTTCATATACTACGCTGCTATGTACAGCATCTGTGTACGTCTGATAGGTCGACTTCAGCATCATCAGAAATACAAATATTGCCACTGTAGTGTTGTTGCCGATCGCATTCGTTGTCAGCCGAACGCATCTCCTGAACCCCCGCCTTGTGTACTTCATATATAACGAACCGTTCCCCGAAGCGGTCCATAAAACAGGATATAATCTATGTGCAAATAGTAATGGCTACAAAATGGTAATGGAGTTAGTTAGCTAAATATACGTTGCGCACCAACAGCCAGTTGTAACGATGACGTGATATATAAACGCTTCATTCTCTAATTTATAGTGACATTTCATCCCTCAACTAAGAAACGAACGCAGCTAAATATATTTGTCGTCCCTCCTCTAATCTGTCCTAATTGACAGAATTCAATTGAAGTTCTGCTAAAGACAACTTCCAGCTCCGCAGCCTCATCGGGAGGTACACCATCGAGCGAGTCGGCCTTTGGCCGTTAAGGTGCGCTACTACCGTGTGTGGCTTGCATAAGCAAACATGTCAAAAAAGAATTTTCTTTTCATGTAATAAAAAATACAATAGTATATTTTCAACTATATGTCACTTGGACTCGATTCCCTTGCTAGAAAAGATCAAGTAAGCAAACAGAACATACTGAACGGTATCGAGTAAATATGCCCATGCACTTCTCTAAGGAACGATCTGTACTCACGGTTTTTGTTTGAACGGTAATTCTTATAGGCCGAATAGGCGATCAAAGACGCGTTTCTAAGCTGTGCACGAGATGCACGTAAGGCAAGCGATGTCCTTTATAATTGACATAAATCCCACGCTTCACGTTCGAGCTTCAACGAGGTCCCTTTCATTGAAGTGAAGAAGCAAGGTCTGCAGTAATTTGCTCGGCTCCGTCGCCATATTGTATATAGCATACAACGATTCAATCTACTGGCACTACTAATACTAAAGTACTTCTACTCTTTCTGGGCTTATTCGATGCATGCATTTGCCGTTCATATTTTATTATTGCGTACTAACGGGTACTCTAGTCGTTAACAGATAGTCATACTTTCCGTCCCAGACACAAAAGCAATATATATTTCAATTAGTTTTATGTACGGAGCATTCTAACAGATACAGAGCTTTTCTCAGTATATAACATGGAGGAGTTGTTACAATACAATGTTAATTGATATCTATCTGGGTCACCCTTGATAACAACCGATGAAAAATCAAAACAGATGGAGGCACTAGCTGCTCTATGGCATAGCACTTTTTAGAATACGGTGAAGATGAATGGACACGTTAAAGGGAGCTGTCTACCATATATTGCCGTGTGAATCAAATGTTGTCTGATACATAATAGCACAAATAAAAATCGAGTAAAAATTTATTTCATCTGTTTTTAGCCCCACGCCGTTTATCCATTTACTGATAGAGCAACGGGTCCTTTGCTTCTAAATCTGTCGCTTGATATCCAACTGTGACAACTACTCGTGACTATATTTTTTTTTTCGTGCTACAAGCCTTGCAGTTGCCTGTGGCCGGTCTGAATATTTAGTAGAACGATAGGCTTCTATAGTTGCCAATAGTTCAATATTTGCAGTAACTGCTCCAATTTAGCACGATCTTGTGGGCTCTGATCAGCACCTGATTACACATATAGATCTGCACGTATGGCCTTGACAAATTGCGCTACAGTGGGATGGAGGACGCGGAGCTTTACGTGAGTACCTCCTGACGATGTTTTAGTGAATGTTCTTTCGATTAAGACAACTTCTGCATTATTTATTGGTCCTAAACGTTGTTAGCAGTTAGACTATATGAGCCCTATAATCGTGCGACAGTACTTTTCATACGTTCGCTCCATCCGTTTTGAGTACACATTGTCTATGTTACAGGGGACTTAAACTTCACATGGTTTTGCGTTTTTCAGTAATTTGAAGTGATACCTCTTCGGCACGTTATGATTAATTGCTGAAACCAGATGGGCGCATTCACTATATGCGACACGGATCAAAGGCTTTCTTTGATCGGACGACGTTGTACGTCTATTTCAATTACGTTCAAAATAAAGAGACTGTTTTGAACGTAAAACACGAGATCTTATATACTTTGCTTTACATGCCAGGTGCGTACTGGATTCCAGTAGTTTGCTTCCACCTATTATTGTCAGATGAAAGGTAGACGGCTTGCCCGAATGTTGTCGAACTTCGCTATCTGTAGAATACTGTTCGTACTTTTGTGTAATTGTAACACATTGTGTAATTCTAGTATAACGATGGACCAGCTAGACATAAGAATATAGCGTAAAACAGGACAAGTGAAGGACTAGAAGTTCGTTAAACGTGTAGTAACTGAGGGGTACCACAGCCGTTTCCAGCGATAAGACATTCGTCGCGATGAAAATAAACCGTATCGTTTCAAAAGGGACATCGTTGCTACGGACCGAAGTTGCAAACGGTGTTTCTGTTACTTCACGTCCATAGGGAAAGCTACAAACCTCCTCAGATAGAAAAATTAGTGATTCGAAATAAAAATGCACCTAACAAAAGAGATACTAATTGAGTGATCGGTGAAACCGTGCCGTTAACGCGACATACAGAAGTAAATCAAAGGGCGCTACATCAACTAATACTTGGTCAACATACCTTCAAGGAACCCTTTCTCACATATAGTCTAAAACATCAATCCATTACTGGTAATATATTCTGCCAGATACGCTACAGCTGGGCATATATACAAATTTATCGGTAGACATATAAAATTGATAAAATTATACTGTTTTTCAAACTGTGCATACGTGTACAAGACTAGTTACGATGTTAAGTGTTACCTAGGTAATAAAAGTTTCATTGAGAATCTACTCCTTTCGATACCTCGTACAAGTTACTTTGCCTGTTTGCATCAAACTGTAATAGTTACTAAAATGTGATATTTGCTTGTTGCTACAAGCTAAAGCGAGAGTGATAAGTTATGCCGGTTCCGAAAAACGATTGATGACGAAGGTATCGGCAACTTAGAATTTACCCAGTTGCTCGGCCTCACTCGACCGCACAGAAGATAATGGCGTCCTCTTACATGTTTCGGATTAGAACAAAAACCTTTTTGTTGACGGTGCACGAAGAGAGAATGAAAAAGTCCCAGTGAACGGAACCATGGGCTAAATACAACATTCCGTAGTACAACTAGACCTATAGGAAAATTGGTGCCCCTTACATTCGTTGCTTAAACAATTCATACAGTCTGTGTCGCCAGGCTTAAATTCAACAACCCAGAAAAACGACGTCGGGTCGTCGAAGATGAAATAAGCCTATTCAAAAATTACCTTCAAGTAGACCCATCGAAGCCCATTGGTATCAAGGAGCCATTCCCAGAATCGAACCAGGGAACCGCCCACACTATCTTTTATAGCTATTAGTATGTCTGTACATGGCACATGATCTGTTACGGCTTAAGTTGTGGAATTTTACCCCGTCATCTGAAAATAGTTATTTTCCTACGTGTCTTTGTACCGTAATCGGCTAGACAATGCCTGGCTGTCAGCTGCATCACTAATGGCATCGCAGAATTATCACAGTAGATGATAATAGAAACGCTTCGAGTGGTTATTCAAATTGATGGTGGTAATTTTTGAGCTGGCTTTCGCATCTGGCTATTTTTGCAATCACCGTCCAGAACACGCAATTGATACTATGCTGTCATACCTTTTTCAACATCGACGTAACTTTACATTTCCTGTTGAAGCAGTTTACGTTATGATAGGGTCTTTGATTTTCTGAGCCTACGATCAGGATGTTTGTGAATTTCGCCATTGCTCGCCACACTATGAGAGAGCTCTATGCTTCAAGAAGGTCCCACCCATTTGTAATCTTAATATTCGTGCATAAGTATTCTCAGTTTGAAAGTGCTTGTGGCGAAACCTGAGTAATAATCTGATAATTATCTTCTTTCGGATCTATCTAGTAATAGTAACTCCTTCCAAATCATCTAGTTGCCGATTAATTATAAATACTTTCCGTAATATCTCGGCTAGGATGTTTGACTGTTAGATTTTTCAGTGGCTCGGCTTTAAAATAGAAACAACATACTTTTATGTATAATAAATTGGCTGAAACATATTGAAACATTCATGGTAGTCAAGTTGTTTTTTATATTACTTCATTTTACAAACTACAATGGCGGTCAGTTCTAGCTTTATCCAGTCGACGCTGACGCTTTGAAATTTAGCCTATTTCTATAACCAAATACTTACTCGAGGGAATACGATTACGAACACCTGAACATACACTCTGAACGAATAAGATCTCCACGACTGCTTACATGACACTGGTTACTTAGGGTGCTTGCGGGTTTATTCATTTTATTGAAATTTTACACAGTGTACCAAGAATTGCACACAATATCCATACTGTAGATGAAATTGCAAACTCTGTCAAGCTTTGTAGACGATGGAGAAGCTGAGTATTTAAAACGTGAAAGCAAACTCAAGTTTTAAGGAGTGCACGTTTTCAATCAATCATCGCATACATAAATACACACCACGAGCGATCGACGCCAGCGACGATACCTTCGGAAAATATTCATCTATATGCACGTACTATACTTGTACATACGACAAACTCTTCTAATACCGCATATACTTACAAAGAATAGAAATAGGTACTCGTCGAAACATCTGTGTAGTAACTTAATTTCCAGCCTACTAGAGGGCGCTACTAGATCCTTAAAAAACGATATTACAAAATATACCGATTGCTTTTCCAAGCTTCGACAGATTTTCAATGGAAACCTCACTGTTTCCATTGTACGCTGAAGGACGTATAGCAAAAACCGATGCTCGATATATATACTATGACTGTCGACTAACCTTGCCATACAGCTGTATTGCAGCGAGTGAAGAAACTAGGTACAAATAGATAAAGTAGTACCCCTTTGTTTCGAATTTTACATCGTTCATTTCATGCTGGTTGAACGCCGTTACGCGTTCGACCAGCACGAAATGAAGTGTGTCCTTGTCTGGGTTTTAATAAACAAGCAAATGTGTTACCCACTACAGACGGTGACAGATAATTAGTAGTAGGACTCGTCTGCCATCGTGTGTGATTGTCTGGTAAGGTCGTAACATGGCCTGAGCGCACTGTAAATGAAATGCAACAAAGCATTAAATACTTGATCTTTCGTAGTGTTGGCAAAAAAATAAGTTTTATTTTTGAATATATAACGTAATCTAATAATGAATGCGAGCGCAGCTATCTACTGATACTCTAAATTTTATTGTAGATAAATCTGCCATAAATCGACTTCTACACGGAGGCTGCATCCGAGTGATTAACGATTTAGAGTCAAACGCACTTCGTTTGTCTTTTCGTACAAAAAATGACCGGATGATACAGGTAAAGCGGCCCGGCTGTTCGGTTCCATTTTTATTGGACATTTGTAAAAGGCATCAGATGCTTCATCACACCTGTAGCGTGCTCTGTACGGAGTATGGGGCTGAGAAGCAGAAAACTTGGAAAACTGCGTCCCACAAAACGTCACAACGAACACCACTGACTGCGTCTCTAAAAATCATTTCGGCACTAAAAGTCATTGCCTTAACCTAGCAACAAGTACACAGTTATGGGGAACCCAAGAATTTAGGAACTCAACCGGTACTCCCTGAATGTTTCTATAAACGTATCTAGGACCACACGTAAAAATCGAGTAATACATGTAACTGCTGATAACGATGAAACCAATAGGAAGTCGTAAAGAGGTCGCTTGATCTCTTGATTTCTGCATCTGTCAATCTGATAGATGACTCTAGCTCCCGACATAATCCTGTCTTAATCATAACCAATTTTGTCACGCAAGTTATACTGGGGAAGTGTGAACCTACAGATGGAATGGTCATCAGACCAACGTAATATGAAAACTGGTTTCTGCAAAACAGGCTACAAGTTCTCCTTTTATAGCTCAAATGTTAACTTCTGGGCTTTTGAATTTATGGTCTATTAAAATGGATGGCTGACAGATTCAATCGTCTCAGATTAGATAAGTTAGATCTTACCATGTCTGAGTTGTGAAGTGCTATAGAGAACGAACACCCACGCCCAAGTTCGAAGAATATTGTTGATTCGAGATTAGAGGGCACTGTAATCTCCTAGTATTCACAACAAAGATATATTTGTTTTTATTTCTAATCATATTAACACCAGCGCGCTAAATGTACGGGCACTTCGACGAGAAAACGTTCGTAGAAGACAAAATCTTTTAGGGTGTTTTTTTAATCGGCCACAAGGCTTTGTTGGTTCTATACATTGAAGTATTAAATATACGCTCTTTAAAATGACATTTTGGTTACAGACAGTGCATGGCTCTATTCTGTTGGCCGTCGTGCGGCAGCAAGTAAACATAACTAAATATCTGATACCTTTTGGAGAATTTAAGTCAACGAGCTACAACAATTGTCTAGTATTTCTGCATTCAATGCTTGTCATCACTTTGAAAAACCTGTACATAAAGTAAATCCGTAGTAGTTCTGTCGGCGGTTGAGATCTGTCCAGATCTTCATATGAATACTCCGTGGTTCGATACTGAAGCTTCTAAAACGAAACAAAAAATAGTGGTACTTTCAAGACCTTTATAAAGCGTATAGCAGTCCGCCAAATTATTCGACTTCATCGGAGGTGAAGTACGTAAATAGGGCTGAATGACTTGTATGCTGTCAATCTGAAAATATACGTTTAAATTGGTAAAAATGGTGAACTAGGGGATCGTTATTGAAAAACGTTAGAGGAAGCTTTCGGCTGAACAAAAGCAACGTTACTGACGATATATCCCGAACAAGGTGCTGTTGATTTTGGTTGGTAGCATTTGTAGGTAGCGAACGGATGTCGTCGTATCGACACTGGGAGTATTAAATACTGGCACTGCTTTTTTTTTTTTCAATTACGAATGGCGTCTGTGCCATTTGAAATATCTGGAAGTAAAAAGCGTTCGTTGCCAATTTCCGAACTACACTTCGAAGAATTAAAGTTGAGCTATTTTTTACATAATCCATACACGCATATGCAAAATACATAGAAAACAGACATATGTATCTAAATACACGTTTACCTTTGGCCCTTTACACGGGTCCAATTGGCACGTTTGCTTAGGAGCGCAGAGTGTGACTGAGTGGCTTAAATTATCAGAAAATACAATAGCGCACTTCCGTTTATCTTCTACATAGCTATGGAAAAATATCCTGCTTCATATAGGACAAGTCAAGGAGGCCGCTTCTTGGTCACTATTAGTTAGGTCAATGGCATCCATGTGAGCTACGACGGCAGAAAGTATAATTGGTTAGGTGTCGCATCGCGAACATCATCGTCTATAGACATTACTTCATTTTGAAACTGAATAATTTCACCCTAACTACTGAATATGCTTTCGGCGGACAAGTCTCACATTGAGGAAAAATTTTTTCTTTATTACATAAAACCTTATGTTTTTAATCAGAAGTTATTACAATATTGTTATTACTGGGGCGTCTAATAGTAATTATAACTAGAGAAGAAAATCTGTAATTATATAATCCAGATTACTCGTTCGTTGCACTTCGTGCAAATCAACAGTAGGTGCACAATCTTCCCAGGCCAAGCTAGGTACAGAGTACGATGTCATATAGCTATCGGTGCATTATGTAGAAATTCATAGATGTTTTACGTAAATTGAAGCAGTTAGTATTTTTCCATCATGTTCGTACATGATGTGTTGTAAAATGTCTCATGCCGATTCCTGTTATTGGCAACCTATGTTCTGTTTAAGTTGTCCGTTTAATTCTTCCTATTTAACTGGTACCGCCACTACATGTTCCAAGTTACGTCCATCTGTAGTTCAGCTGACCTAGTAATTATGCATATAACGTTCATTATGAAAAGCGCAACGCACCGGATCCGTTTTACGAGGTCAGCAATAAGGAACAAAACAACCTCTACGTCCATTTCAGATAGATTTCAACACAGTTTGTGACATGCATGTATAAGACCTAGGTTGAGATAATCTTAAAGTAGTATCTACTTTCATGATTTGGTTCATTGAGCCTGCGCTGGCTATAGCACTTCTCTGTCGTTTCAATTCGACGCTTTACTCAAAACCAATACAAACGCTTTTCTATTGCTATTTGTTTATTCTGTCCAATAGGTGGCGTCTAATTCTTTTTTGCTTCGTTATTATATACAAAAGTGGTATTTCTAATACAACCTATCGTAAGCTGCAGTACTGTCAGTAGTAAGTTAAATAAATTTTCTTCCTTCTTTTGTTTAAAGATATTCAAGTTTCAGTCAGGGATGCAATGTTTATTTAACAAAATGTCATTCTAAGATCCCACTTGTCATTCTCTAAGAAATACTTCGCTATGCTTAATTCGTAGGCTAATTTTTCAGTCTGGATGATTCCTTGCACTCCGATTAGCTGAGATAGCTTAGAGCTAGGCTAGAAAAATCACTATCTAGTTGTAAAGATTTTTAATTTGATTCCTGTAATATACTTGACTACGTTAAAACGGTGAGTTATAAATAGACCAACCTATAATACACTGTTACAGTCAAGAATAGAAATAAAAAATGCTTCAGACTTGGCTAGGGCTTAAAAGTAACGTATATCATCAGTCTCCGATTAGAAGTCTGTCCGTTCTCAATTAGATGACTACGAGAAAGCCTACGTCCGCCCAAACCTATAGAAGTGGTCAACTATGAGACATCGAGCGGTTCGATGTGAGCTGTCGAGCCGCTTCCTGCTTGATTATAAAGGGCGAAAAGCAAGACCGGAGACACGAAAGCCAGCAGCCCATCTAAGTCGCCACTAGAAGCAGATTGCCTTTATTGCAACCATTAGTGTCGGCGGCAACGTCAGGTCGTGGTTTTTGCGGCTCCTAATACTAAAACAAGAGCCAAAAAGAAGGATAAGTCATGCAGGAGATCATATACCATACTGTGTTGCAAGACTTGGACCGTGGATTTCAGGAACAAAGCGTACCAGGAATGTAGTACTACTAATGAAGGCGCTAGGCTAATAGGGGATCGTGGAAACGACCCACAGCCGCGAAAATGGTGGCTGGTCGACAGGAGCACTAACTGCGGTCATCGCGATTAAAAAAAATCCGGTCAAGGGCACCTTCAAAAGATAATGCTTCCTTTTCGTTTAATACTAGAACGTTTTATGATGATGTCATATTTCACGTCAACGACTCTGCGGCGGGCGAGCACCGAATGCTTAACCGACTACTCTGCGCCGTCTATGCAGCGTAATCCGTCGACAATCACAACTTATATATATATATATATATATATTTTAAATGGCTGCTATATAGGCGACCAAATACTCGCAACAAAAAACTATGTTTGCATTATCCTGATCCCAGAAAAAAATGGGTTTCACATACCTGTAAGCGTCACATAAGTCGATGGAGAGACGGTCTAAGCAACAAAATAAGCTGGGGATCAGAACTTTCCTTATGTCAAATCGAGTTTCGTTAGGGCTTAGCTCCCTGATCGAGGCTAAGGTGAAAAATTTGTTGGCTATGAATCTGGATCTTAAATTCTCCCAAACTTCTATCGAATTATACAGGTTTTCGTAAACAATCACGTTATATATCAATATACCAAATTAAATAACTTATTTATGGAATACATATACACATCTCAGGTAGATTACTCCTATCATGTATATATTAGGTTGTTCAATATAAAATGTGATCCAGTGAACTCGCACGATCATTACCTATACTCTTTTTATCTAATTTAGTAGTATAGAAACGCAGTGTGCAAGATTCTGTAAAATCTCGAAAAATTATTTTTACATCATATTAACATTTTTATTAATGAAAAAAAAAATTTCTAATTGTCGAGATTTTGAAAAAAAATGCTGAACTATGAAAGCAATGTCTACTAAGTATGGTAAACGATGAAGAACCTCTCTCCAAGTGAAGTTCCTGAATTTTTGCCACGGTGCGTTTTACGCTGAGAGGTCAAGCGTTACCAAGCAATAGAAGTGGTCTACCCTTGTTTGTTAACCCTAGCTAACTGAAGTGAAGTAACTAACGAACCAGGACTCATAGTGTCACGCTTTATAATAGCAGATAATCTATAGAGGTAGACGTCGCAACAATCAACCGGGAAATGATCGTTCTTTTTTCTCGGCAACTCTTTCCCTACCATATATCTAATTCAATGCCCAGGTGCTTGGTATAATTTCAAATAGAAGGAAACATAACTACCAATTTATTGTTTTTCAATAAGGCTTGCACTGGCTCCGTCGTTACTATTTTCATCTTTGAACACTTTGAATTTTTAAAATAAAAATATGTAAACGAGCTTTTTTTTTTCAATTTTTTAGGAAAATGTTTAGTCTTTCCTCATGAATCCAACCCGCCTTCTACGTCAATCCATTATTCCGCCTTTACGGAGCTTTGTAGGTGCGTTTCCATTCACTGGATCAAAAGTATGTTATAATTTACTCGAGCCCGGTCTGCATAATTAACTGGTAGCAGCAAGAAGCCATAGTTGACCTTATAGAAGCCTACCAAATAGTGATGCCAAATTGTTTGGCACTGAAAACGAATGCTCGTTGCATGGGTTGAAAAGATCCCTGTTCTATATTTAATAAGTATTTTTGCAGATGATAATAATTTAAATGTCCTAATCGTTGCCGGTAACGTTCCAAAGTCACTATTTAATTTTCTTACTTTATTGTACACTCGTGTCCCACCCAAGACAAGTCCTATCATCATAGAACTATTGGAGTATTGCAATCATATCAGACAGCTTCAGCGTAATTTGCTGGCAACCAAGACATCGAAAAGTGGGAGTTTCCGCAGTTGGTAAGCATGACAGGAAAATCGTAGAGATAATCAGCATTGTTTAAAGAATACTGCTAAATAATAATAATAATAATATATAATAAAACATTTGGTTGGAATAACAAAAAGTGCGTCTATTACAAGATCCTTTGTTTTTGCTGTTGCAGGCGAAAATCTTAAGTTCGGTAACTTTGAGCGAGACAAGCAAAACGAGAGAATTAAAAAAATAAGAATTAGTTATACAAAAAATGTGTGGGTTCATTTTACCGCTTTTACTTGAAACTACTGTTTAAAGATGGCTAAAGTTATTGGCAAGAAATGTTTACGTTAAAAATGCAACTAGCGGCCATTTGCTGCTTACATTTACAATGGTAAAATTTGGTCGTTGCCACCAGCCGTGCTGCATGTCTACACAGTATTCGTGTGTGCCCCGTAAGGCTGCGCGCGTCGCGACTTCGTGCCTGATCTCGTGTCGTTAATACAACCCCTTCCTGCGCGCCTTAACGCCGCTCCTAGAATCTTCACACCACCGCTTATCATCGCAGCACGTCCTTGACACTCTCCTTTCCTGAAGTCTTTATGGTCCGGATCTAGTAACTTGGTGCGGTATATGGCCGCTTACTTCCCGTAAGGCACACGTTGTTTTTATGGGCGTTGACGACAAATACATTATGCATACTAGACTTCAGAGCTATAGTGTTTGTCTTATACTGTAGGACTCTCACCCACTAAACCCTGAATCCTCGAGGTATTGGGCTTTGATTCGGAACGTAGTTTAGTTTTACTTCGAAAAAGGCACACGTCTAATCTCCTTTGATAATCCTTCCATCTCCTTGCTTCGGCGCCGGTAACCATGGGCCACGACCGAACGTTGCAACCGGTACTAAAAATTGTCTCTATAACCTGCGCCTCGTGGAGATCTGTCCCCGAGCGGTTCTGCGTCTTTCGATTTGACTAGCGGATTTCGTATCCGTGAATTGGCATTCGGACAACCGACCAGTTTCGTGGCTTGGGCTGTGCCGTGCGCAAGTCCCACCGTTGCCACCAATTTGTGAAAAATTCGGCCGGACCACCTGTCAAAGACAGACAACATATCAGCAAGCGGCTAGAGCTGTTGCATCTTGTTTGCAGTTGTTTCAATTTGTATATATATATACACCTTAATTGGGACAAAGTTTGTTGAAGCCGACGTGCGTTCATCCGCCATTCTCTGTATCAGAAAGGCGGTTTTTTTTTTCTAAAACGATATAGCAAACTCAACAAGGTGAAAAACAACATGCAATTTGAGCAGAAATAAGTTATTATCTAATATCTTCGCGCTGGACAAAACCTCTCGTTCTCGCTCGAAATCAATGATTTCGGTTTTCATCGAGCTTTAGGAAAATTCGAAGAGTTTTTTTGTTTGTGAAGTACGCCGAAAATTTCTTCATGGTTTAAGAATTTAAAGGCTTTAAAAGTTTAAAAATTCATATAAAAAGGTTCATAAAAAAGGCTAGCCGCACAAAAGTAGCTAGTGACTGATTTAGATCTAAAAACTGAGGTTCTAATGTAACAATGTAAAAAAATTTATTTTCTCTGTATATATCCTTATCATATATTAGATGTTCCATTTCAACGGATACATACCATTGCGTGAATTTTGGATAAACAAGGAGCGTGTTGTGCGTATTGCCATCTACCTGCTTTTGATTTCATTTTGATTCAATGGCTGCACTTCCTAATATTTCAAGTATATGAGGTTCGTAAGAAAATCTTTTGCAATAACGCTAGTAAATGAAGAAATGTTATGTTTATAGTAAATATTGACGGAACTATTAGACGACGGTCGACTGAAAACCTCGTGGCACGGCATAGATATAGGCAACAAGCAAACCCGATATCGGGTGTATCCTTGTAGCCCATCTTCAGATAATTACATCGTAGGATGAACGCCAAGCCAGAAATGCTCTCTTAGTTCAGTCACGGCCGAACGTAGCGTGTCTATTAATCTGAACACACTGTGCATTCGTTGGCGGTATATCTCATTCAATATTTTCCACTCGTTTAATCCCTAACTAGGTGGATTTCTATGTTTTCGGATATAATCGTTGTTAACTTGATTTCTACATTTGCTTTAGGTTTACGATCCTCCTAAACCTAAGGGCGGCCCATTGTCAGCTGTTGAGCCTGAGAGTTTCGTACCTCGCCGCTGAATGAAAGGCAACAACTCAAAACAATAAAGTAATTTAATGGATCTTCAAGACTTATCCGGATATCGCGTCAATTTAGATTAAGCAGAATTCTCCAATATTCAGAGTATTGTTCTAAACTTTCATAAAATTTAGGTTCCCTTAATGAAGGACGGGCGGCTTCAGTCAGCCTTTGCGTCTGAGTCCACCGACGACATCAGTGAAGAGAATTCGAAGGCCGTGCTCTATAAGAAAAGCCAGAATGTCTACCTCGAATTCTCGAGATAGAGCTTACACAGGATGCGTGCAAACTAGAAGAGAAAACTTTTGCTCGACGACCGCAGAAGTCACACGTGATCTCCACCGCTCGATTACCGTGTATTCGATTCAAGAGATGCAAGTCCCATTCCAAGACAATAAGTACGAGCTAAGAGATATAAGTTTGTCGAAGGGTATACGGCTCTTGGTGATAGTTTTATTACAATTGAGCGATAGCTTATTATATCTAATGAGATCTAATTAATTAGACAAGTCTATTTGACTAAATCGGTCGCTTCATCAATTCCTAAAACGCCATTTTAGTTAGTGCCGCGTGTAACTCATGTAGTACTTGGACACTACCACTAATACGAAAACAAGTATCTAGCTTACTTTCATTTGTCTCACTTACATTCACACAGTTGTGCATAAGTATAATATTTGGCATATGTACATTTAGTATGGGTGAAATTCGAAAAATTAGTTCCTAAGACAGATATATATGGCAGACTTTTTGAAGAACTTAAGTAACCCTGCTGATTGGCTGAAAGTTGACTTTTTTTTTGTTCGTTTAAAATTCGCTCAGATTTTGCTTCAGTGCTAACGAGACGATGGCTGTACCTGAGGGATTCTATAGGTAGCAAACTGCCCGGTTCATACCCGTGTAATTCATCTACCTTAACATATCTGTAGATTTTCATAGAATACACTCAACCCCCCTGCTCTGTTCACTTGTATTACTTATGTATGTACTCTCTACTAGATTTATCCGCTGAGTGCCTTCATTAGGAACACCAGGCGGAAAAAGCCAACCAATTTTAGCTGTACAATTCGTTTTAGGTACACGTGTGCACAGCTAGACAGAACACGACACTTTAGATATTAGCGATAATTATAATTAACTTATTAAATCAATCATATGAATAATTCTTACGGTCGGTCCGCTTCAGCGATCGATCCTAGACCTTGCACACATACATACACATTGCTGAAGTAGTATTTTGTACGTATTTCAAACAAATACCTATTTGATAGATTAGAAATTAGAAGCACGAAATGAAGCAATGGGACAATGTGTACACTCAAGGAATAAGGAATTCTTTTTTAAAAAAATTTCAACCTAGTTGTCGTACTAATATTGTAGGCACTTTATCGAGCAACAGCATTAACAAAACCGCATCGAGAACATGTTATAGATCTTTTCAGTTATAGGAACAATAGTAAACTGGATGTAAAAACAGATAGTAACGCTTAGTTACGTAGAAACGTAGCTTCGAGAGTGCCTGCATCGGTTCCCACCCACAATGAGAAGCGAGCGTATTTAACCAATTTATATGTACTGTTATTGTCAGCTCGCACTTGTTAGAGTCGCAGTTGCATCGTTCTCGAAAGGCAAAACCGGAAAAACGGAAAAAAAAAAAAAAGGAAGGTTTCGAAAAAAATGACATAATCCCGAAAATTGTGAGAACTACATTAATATTTAGACGATTTGTTTTTTAAAGCAAATCTGCCTTTTCGTATGCGCACCATAAAAATGCCCTTGGATATTGTTGTTCTTTTAAATCAAGACTTTGGTGAGGGTCATAATTAGAAATTATTTTTGAAAGGACTACACCAGTTCCTTTTTCTTTATATAGCGTTTTTATTTGTACCGTATTTATTTCATTAATGACACACACCCATTTTCATCTTACAACATTCTTGTCCAAAAAAAAATCAGAGAATCCGGTACTTCTTAATGAAATATTTTTTTTAGCAGACTTTTTAATAAAGTAGGGTTATTCGTCTTGAAATACATGAAGCTAAGAAAGTCACTGAAAAGAATGCTAGAGATACAACAGAAACACAATACAAAAGATTAGACATGCTAGGCTAGACTAGGGTAAACCGTGAGTATTTTACATTGAGCAGGATGGCCAGTGTCAACAGAACTATAATTAAGGGTACACTTGGCAAGCTTTTTTGAAAATCTAAAAAAACTGGCATGTGCCCAGTTGGTCTTTGGAAACTTGAACGGAAAATTGAAATTGAACCGTTCAACAGCGGTTACCGCTGTTATTACTTGCGCACGATCTTAAACTTGGTTTATTAGGATGATAGAAAAATTGTATAGTAGTAGTATCGTAGTAGTTGATGACACTACTATACAATTTTTTTGGTAGGCATTGATGTTTTTTGTAAATGTTTCTATTCCTCCCTATAGAACTAACCTACTAACTTATCGTTATTAAGCTTTTTCAATTAATGTATCCTACCTCATACATATAATAAATAAATAAAATAAAATAAACCTCATCTAAAATGTGTCTAATTAAGCTTTACGATTATAACTACATAGCGGTAACATAATAAAAAGACTTCCCAGTAATAGAATATACAATGATATCGACTAAAAGTGTAATTATGAAGTCTAAAACAATAGAATTAAATCCCAATCGTTACTAAGACCTTTTTCACCAGCTTAAATACGTGCTCGATGCATCATCGACTTCGCACTGCCGCTGTTTGTTTTCTTATAGAGCACCCACAGCACGGCTGACCAACGCCTAGAAACGAAAAGGGTATTATCCAATGAGCGGCGATGCACTCTGCTTACTTACACCTATTCCAAAAAGGCTACAGGCTTCCTCTGATCGCTAGGTAAACTTCTTCATCCAATTCAACGTTTTGTGCGGCTCACATCGGCCCTTTTACTAGCTCCTGGTAGCCTATCTTCTCCCTGGACAGATCAACATAGCTAAATGAGAAACAGTTATTCCTCTAGCAGAGGCCGAGGGGTCTACGACTGGGACCCCAAAATCAACTCTGCGCATGCGTTACCGGCGTCGCTTCCCGTAACCAAGATGGCAACCCCCATGAAAAGTGTGTGCTCCATGGAGGGCAACAGCTAGAAGCGCGATACCCAGTGGTAGTGTAATGGAGACTCAGCGGAAATGTTAGCAGTCTGTGAGTAAAATGATGCTATATAACGTATACACGAACAGCACAAACACAGACGCCAATAATCCGAGACCGTATGCAAACGTGCTGCAGCTAGTTCAATGTACGTTTATATTTTTGAGTGGGCAGCAAATCCATATAGGGAACCTAATTGGACTATAGGGGATCATGCTGCAAGTGACCGTTTATTGGCGTGGCAGTCAGCCTATTGGGTTATTAAGGTGCGAGGAAACGCTCAGCGACCTGGTAGTTGTGAGTAGGTGTGCACAATAGTAAAATTAGATTCGATGAACCCAACTAGGAGATCTGATGTTTCAGTGCATTAGGATGTCATATGGGTGGTAGAATGGGCACAATGCATGGCTCTATACGAAACGGAAATATTCTATTTTTTCTTCTAAATTTACTTCTGACAAAACAGCATATTTTGTATTGCTAAATAAGCCTTCAACTCTCGATAGCTGGAAATTACATTGACCGTCCAAATGCTCGACGCGCACGTGCCGAGCAAAACTCTACGATTGTGTGAACCTATGTGCCGTTTTATATATATATATATAAGCATTAAGGACACACTGGTTACATATTGCCCTAAGAGGAATTGTCCCTTTTTATGTTAAAATAATAAGCACAAAAAGTGTTATTCTATTATCATCAACCATATAACTACAATATATAGAAATACTGGTAACAATACAACGATACATATATAATACGCGGCAACTAAGCTGTATAGATAATTGCTGGCCGTCTGCTAAAGACCTTTTTCGGACTGCTTACATAGGACATATAGATCGTTCTTATTTCGACTGCACTTGTACGAACGTTGATGGATTTCATGTTCCACCCATAAAACAGGCAATACACACATGAAAATGCTAAATCAAAACGAAAGTCTTTCGGTGTAATTATTTTGCACGCCGAAAAGTTCCCCGCTAAATTGTTTCATTAAAATAGCGACTAAATAGCGACGTAACCGAAGGCTAAAACGTAAACGGCGTAATATGCCAGCGCACACTGGTCAACTGGTACTCTTGTACTTTGGCTCACTTTGAAAATAACTCATTTTTGATACAACTACGAATCATCTTCTATTGTAGAAGTCCGTTTTAGAAGCAAAGTTGTGTACTGTATCATTACGTACTTTTTTAATTAGCAGACTAACAGATACGCGTTTAGGCGTTAAACGTATGGTTTTTACATCATGTGCGTCCTGCTCATGAGAGTTCGAAACGTTGAAAGGAACTTACCATAGACTGCGTAAGAGCTACAAACAGGACGATTTCTATATCGGCTGAGTTATAAGATTAATAATAATAATAATAATTCGACAGTTATTAAATTGCTAATAATTATAAGTTGATCTAATATGATACAATAAATAATATAGCATTTCACTTTTTCTTTTACTAAATGTGAAAGATAGATTAACAGGCCCCACTTAGATATGAGCTTTCCGCGCAGAGACTCACAGCATCAAATATAATGCGTTCTGTTTCATTTTTAAGCAAATTCGTATAGAATTTAATGAAAAATATACGTGGAAAGTGATAAACCAGCCATGTGCATATGATACGTTCCGCCTAAATTTTAGTTCGGTCCTACCTTGGTAGGCCTATGGTGCCACCTATAGGCAGACCCGCCAGATGCGGTTTGTTGTCAGTAAGAGTGGAGCCACTGCCGCTTATCGTCACCGCCGCTAACTCTGCGTCAGTCTCACGCAGTTCTTGTTTCCAAACAAACCCGATGCGTGCCCACAATTCGATACTAACTAAATAACGGCACGAAACGAGTCGAGAGGTCGTCTCAAAAAGTGAAAGTTCAGTGTTAGACTAGCTCCACTTTGATCGACACCCAACGAATATCGTTGAATCACACTACAGGTAATCGTTATGACCACTATATCACAGCGAGTTGTGAACACTGACTAGCCATCAAAGCAGACGTGAAACCAGCAGTAAAGGGACAGCAGATACTTTACAAAGTGTTGCTGGCATGTATCGTACTGCACGTTCATGTTTCTTCTTCTCTTATAAAAGATTAGACGCAAACGTTCTGCATAGTTGAGGTTGGCTTTAGCGGCTGCCTCACAGGGCATACCTTCTTTACTAGGCCAAATTTCACTCAATAGTACTATGTCACCAATACCTGGCTTAGCCTACAACAACCAACCTGCTTGGTTAGCAAGCCGAGTTCAAGCGAACAAGGAATGTGGTAAATCCAAGCGGAAATTTGCATGGCCTGATAGGCTGTTCAATTCAGGCATGTAGAAAAAAGAGCGCTCGTGTTCTACGCGCTTAGAAGTATTAGTCAATTCTGACCAGGGCCAAAATAACAACAGTGAGCAGTAGGTTCACTGCAGGAAAGGCCTATGGCAACATAAGCACGAAATGCCAGACGACGTCACGCCTCCTAATAGTAAATCGTTATATGGCGAACCATCGTGTCTTTTGTCGATCCTTCGCGCAGTCTTGACTTTTCATTGAAATCCGTCGGTTTCTAATTATAATATATTATCGACAAGATGCCAGAACACGCCAACGGGCTTGTACGGTACGAGTACAACAACCGATATAATAAAGCTCGTTCTGTTTGGGCAGTTAGGTACACAGATATATTCGCCTGCATACGAGGTAATAGGCAACACCTCCGAAAGTTTCGTCATGTTCTTAACAATCAGTGCAAAAAAATTAATTGTGAATTTTTGTATGACAATGCTTATTTATATATAAACATTATTTGTTTCTTATTATTTTTTCGATTGACTTATTATTAAATCCTAGCATACGTGATGCTGAGTAAACCGTAACAGCGTTCAACACGTTAATTCGATTGACTATAGGTTGATTCGATCGGTGCCTTCCAACGTCAAAATATCCGTAGGGATTAGGAATCAGCTGACTGCAAAGCCACGCGATTGCAAATGTCCGACGCCTACTTGCCAACCGGAGCCGAAAGTGTTGTCATTTTTGTGGGGTATTTAGTTTGTAAAATGTAAATGCCCACATTCCTCATGAGTGAGTCCCTGAACATCCCAATATTGCAAGTTTAATTTTCTATAGAAAACTTTATTTAACATGTTCAGGGATATGAAAAACAAATTATTTAATATGATCCAAGCGAGTATCTCAAATGAGGTAATTAGGGGGCATGCTCTTGAGGTAATTCAACCTTCAAATGGTGCAAGCACATGCTACGACTAGCTTTGTGTGTCATATGCCAACATACTGCGAAATTATATACAAAGCAGTCGGTTATTACCATTGAATGAATTTTACCTAGTGGTGCTGAAGAAACGGCCAGAGCGACATACTTCCGTTAAAATCGGACTAGGTTAGGTCTGTGCCTCAGAGCTGTTCGTATTATATTTTATGCGGAATATTTATCTCGAAGAGGAACTGTTTATTCATGCAAATCAGGACAATATCCTATCATCACAAGTACAAAACGGTCTATTGTCATACACCTCGAGACAAACTACTGTAACTAATAGAAATTTACCCTCCCATGACCCGTTCAACGATTGTAAACTGTAGTCAGCTGTTATTTAGCTATATAACTATATAGGTATTATTAATTTTTTTTTATATCCTATTTACATTTTTACGCATCGTGCAGAGTTTTTATATACATAGACGCATATGCAGTTAGCAAGCTACAACAAGCACTCTGCGTTCTGCTTGTTGGAGATGATCAATAACGTCCTTTGACAAGCAACGCCGATATATGTTAATCGACGCAGCGTGTTAACTAGGTAACACACACACGTATGTTTTTTTTTATAAACTACACTATAAACTGTAGATCAATTGATAACGATACCATATACACGACTGCCAAAGTCGAGACCCTTGAGCAGATAATATCGCTCAGTAAAAACGGGCTCTTCTATCACTACTAGGCGTTGTAGCTTACATCACGGTGACACCGTCCTGATTTTTCAAACGTCGCTTGGAAACATATGTGGCTGCATATCTTAACTGATATACGTAAAATAGTAAGTTTTGCTTTATAGTTCATACTGTACATATCCGAATAGCTTTATTGCTAGCTAAACATCGATTGATAAGATATAGTTTGCAGTGATAACCTTTTCGTGACGTAGAAACCTAGGTGCCCAGTATTTGACTAGCTACTTGACCTGAACTTTTTGGCCCTGCAGCATCAGACTACATCCGTTCAATGTTCGTTGGAGGATTTCACACCGCTCTAAATTAACTCAGGGCTTCCTTATATTGGGCAAGATCTTACCTAGGATCTATTACTGGTCTGCCAACGGCTTCGGGTCAGACGCTCTGTGGTGCGATAGTTTTCGCGATGCTTATTTAGACTATTCTAACTCTGCTCGTCTTCAAGGATGCCTTTAAATGGAAAACTGCCCATAAACGGATCCTTAACGCTTCCTGTGTACCGTCCTTTGCCGCTTAGAACCCCGTACTTCGAAACGGCTATATCGCAAATCGAGTTGCAGAATTTTTCGTTATTTTTTTTTTAGTCAAAATTCCTATTTTGGTTATCTCACAGAATGAGCTGTAGTTTACACTAAATACATCACTGGTATGACATGTCAATTCGTATGTATCTCATATTTGTTAGAAGATCGGGAAAGCGATAGCATTTAAGCGTATGGCGTCAAAAGCTAGTTTTAATGGTCAATGCACAGGAGCCTACATGACTAGGTCCACTGACGTGCGCGGACGGACACTGTGCATGCGTCTATGAAGTAATATCAGCGCATTACGCACCTGTTGAAGAAGTATTTTGTCCGCTTAAAGTCTGTATATCGTGTGTGATCACTCACACCACCAGTCGGAAATTTTGCAGCTGAGTTAGCGTTGGCACGGTACGTGAACAAGTCGTATCCATGACGTTAATTCCACACTCTCACACTACATAATAAACAACGTTCGATCCGCTAAATTCGAATATGAGCTAAGCTATATTGTCTTCCATCGGGTTTGGGACATCGGCTAGCGACGTAGCGTACTGTTTGCCTAAAGAAAACGCGCATTTTTTTAAAAATAGAATAGATTTTTGTATATATTTACGCAAACAGTTCTCAGGTATCGAGCGATGATCCTCAAATAATTCCCGTATTCGACATTCTTGTAACAAAAACCTTTGTTCGCACTTTATATGGCCCAGATTTAGCTAATTATGGTAAAATATAGTAGTTCGGAATAATTAAAGAAAAAAAATAGGCTAACAAGCAACGAAACGTACGCGTTCTCCTACATAAGCGAGTACCGCGGTTACTTATAAATGAATTAGTTGGAAACGATTTTTCATAGTGTCTGATTTTATGGATTCAGTAAATGTTTAAACATGTTCCATTCAGCTAGGGTTTTGGCATAGCATTTCGAGATGAGACCTGTTAAAATACGTGACGACAGAGGAAAAAATGGCCACGTTTTCTCGAAATGTGACGTTTTACTTCTTATTTATTGTATACAATACTTTTACATTAGGTTCATTGCAAATCGAATTTTGAAATTTAAAAAAACAAACTTCAAATTTGGACTTACGCGCTTGTGTTAACCGGTATTTCTAAAAGATACGACTAGACAAAATTATCAGATTGACCGCAACATTAATCAATGTGTTAAACTTGTACGGAGATTACGTTGCAGTACCGTGTTGCTTTGGTGAATGGCAACCTATGAAAGTTATATAAATTTTCATAGGTTGCCATTCACCAAACATTAGCATAATAATTTCATTCAAAATAAATCCATATGCTTGCCACATATACCACGGTATATGTGCAAACAATTACAGTCGTTCTGAAACGTGAAGTAACTCAATCGTCAATTTGCATAGGGGCGCCTGCCCCTATAACCACGTTCCTGTCAATACAACTGATTCATACGCTTTTTACCAGCAGTTGCTTGCATTGTTAAGCGTCTACTTGGCTCCTTCTAATCCGACCTATCAGCGTCTCTTTGCCCTGTCGTGAGAAGACTTCTCGCTTGCGCCGGCTGTCGTTGCTTAGGTTGCCGCCACCATCGCCTTGGTGCGCGTCTAGTTACTGCCTTAGCGAGAGCGCAGCTCGTTACTGTGGCCTGAAGCCAATGGAGGTAATGAATTTGTTTGGCTTAGCTTGTAGCATCTGGGCGGCCAAGACTGCTGACAAAGGGCTGGCAGGCCGTTGTCGTTACGTTCTCGTCTGAGTTGGCTGGCTCAGTCGGGCGGACTAGCAATCGTGGAAAGAATTGGACATAGAACGAGCTTTAAACAACGGCAAAACTGCACTAGCAACAGCAGTTGTGTACCGGTTATAGCCATTCGCCAACGACGCCGCTCAGATCCAGATCTTGGTCCGCCTCAGAGCTGCGACTGACAAACCGCTATCCAATCAAATAGACCATCGTAATTGGCATTGCTGAACTATGAAATGTTCGAAAGTGTTCCATATCGAGCCCATATTTGGCCGCGGTCATCACCAGCAGCAACAGCAGTAGCCAACGTACGTTTGTAACGAGTGTTACATTATGTAATTACACCTTTAAACTTCGCTACCTCATTTATGCTAGACAAATACGGGTACCGTCTTTGGCCACGGTGTAGTTTGGCAGAATTGCATCGAACTGCCGAACTACGAGTTGTCGGTCCATAGACCATATCACGCTCCACCGATTTTCGGACCTACGAGGTATAGACATTACTTGAAACGAAGATATAGACGAAATCGAACGAACCGAAGAAAAGGATAAGGGTGAAGTGTGACTGTTTACTGCATAACCAAGATTCACCGGACCGAGCATCCTGATCAAACTGACCGAGAGACAAAACTGTAAAGCTGTTAGTGCCAATAGCAGCTACGATGGTTAATTGATGGATATTGAATAGTCAATCGTACAATTTACGCAAGAGATTTGTTTGCATTTGTTGTGCTACTGCTCATCAAAGCGGCTCAAAAAGGACCATCCGCTAATTCATCATAGCCGTCGTAGTTCCACTAGAAAAGAAGAAAAACTAAGCTGGATAGAGAAAGCGATCCGCAAATGGTGGTTCAGAGTTTTTCCAAAGAAATAAAAGCCATAAAGAATAATGGTCGTCGGTAAAAAGAACGGTACGTTCACCTATTATAAAAATTTTTTGATTATTATATCTTCAATCTATCGTAGACACTGTCACCTGAGTGACCACTCTGTGCTTGGCACTAGTTTCTGATTTATTGTTGTAGTGCACTGAGAATCCTATCCATGGCTAAACTTCAAGGTGCTGGTAACTATTTTAATGCCGTCGCTGTCAATTTTTTTCATACTCAAATTGACCTCATCTAGCCAAGTTGACCAGCTGTATCTAAAAGGGTCCACCTTTAACCAATTAGAATTTGTTTGATTACTATCTTCTAGTTTTAGGCATGAGTACGCGAGTAAAAACAAGTATCCAGATGAATATTGTAGGCGATAGCCTAGAGACATCCCACTAGCAGTTTAAGCACCAGCAATTCTATCGGGAAAAGACATAAATCACTGTCTACTTAGTACATATGGCTGTAGACCGATAGTCTCTTGATCATGGTATTGTATTTTGAACAAATCAACGACTTGACTGGCCTGCCAACATGTTCTTTTTCTATCAATGCTTAAATATCTAAAACTCATTCAACTCTGTTGGATGAATATGGTAAAAAGGATTATGAATATACATAGCCTGTTAGCTCACTCATATTTGGCATTTATTTTAGATGTCTATTAGGAAAAAGAAGTGGACCTGAGGCATGTTTATTGGTCTAGCTTTTTTTTTTTTTTTTTTTTTTTTTTTAGGTAAAAAGATTTTTCGTGAAACTACAAATTAATTTTACCTAAATTTAGAGCTAAATTTGAAGAGGCTTCATAAAGATCATACTGAAAGCCAGATAGCAGTACTATGACAATTACAGTTGACTTTACATCAGTTAAGCTTAGCTTGCAGTTCTCTAACTTTTACCTTACGTACAACAAACGATCGAGGGTAGATACGTATAAGATGGCTGCTACGACTTTAGATTCTCTCAAACTGTGTAAAACTCATGTAGGTACTTATGAATGTTAACCAGCACTTCTGTCACCGAAAATCAGACAAATGCAAAAAAACCCACACAAAGTTTGGAGCTTTCGTAAACTACCTGTTATTTAAAGAAATCATAGTAAATCATACTAGCTGGGTCTCTGTTTCAATTCCTTTGTACGAATTCTTCAAAAAGCACACAGCATTTGATGCATTTGCAAGCAATCTGCAAGACACGGTTGTTTACTTCTTGTAGTAATCGTTAGACGGCTGCATCAACCACAATCTAAGAAAAGCCGGCTTTTCCCTGATGTACTAAAATTTCTTACTATATAAGAACTTCAAAAGGGAAAAGTACTTCCTGATCGATACATCAATCCTCAGTGTAATAAAATTTTACAATATTATTAGTGTATACCTACTGTTTGTAAGTGTGACCACCACATTTAATTAGTGAACTAATGAACCTGCACTAATCGACTTTTTTAGTATATAGTAAATAGTGGTATGCGTACCTTTGTTTTTTTAATTAAGTGCCGTAACCAGAGACAACCCTTCACATGTTTGGCTTCGTTTCGAGGCGAGCAGGACGAAGGCTTGCCATTTTTATTAGAGGCTTCTATTCATATTTACGAGGAATGTATATATATATATATATATATATATATATATATATATATATATATATGCACTGTAATTTTGAGATTTCTGTATCCAAGTTACAAATTTAAAAAAAAAAAAAAAAAAAAAAAAAGTTGAATCGAATGACGAAATGTTTCAGTATTTAATGAATTCTTCTACTAGGAAAAAGAAAAACTCCGCTGGATAGTATGTACATCATTCTCGCTCAGAAACCATGATAGCAATTATAGCCGACTATAGTGGCGTTACTTGAACGCAAACATAGATCTTCTATGAGAGCCCGCCTAAAATAAACTCGTTTGCCACGACTGCTAAGGTTACTCTAACTGCACAGAAAAAAAACCTACACAGAAACATTTGAAATACAACAACCATAAATTAGCGAATATTAAGAGACGCTTTCAGCAAAACTGGGTTACTCTTTTTTAAACGATTTTTTCGAGCGTGCCTCAACAGGGTCCGGTGTTACCGCACTCGAGAAACGCAGACCCCTCCCATATTGATGCACATGTTCGATAGCGTTTACGTGTTTCTATTACAGATCAGTTGCAGCATGTTTGTGGGTAAAATGTGGAGTGGATTATATTAAGACCATCAATGGAGACTTTTTACAATATAAGCGGACTGTGATAACTTGTTATTGTTCCTTTATGTTAAATATATTGTTACTATCAAAAACGAATTATATAAAACGAAGAAAGAAGATAAGAAGATAATAATTAACACAACACAGCTGTTTCTGGAAACAAGGGCACATTCATTATTAAATGGCTAATTACATTTTTGGGAAGTGGTCCAGCTCAGGCTTTGACATTTGACAAACTTCTTCACAGAGCTGTCGATGTGCCACGCACAAATAGCTGGAAAAAAAACCTATCTGGTAAAGTGATTCGTTCAACGAGAACATTACAGTTGTTATTATTTTGGCAATCTGTTAATACGATCACCTACGATGGTTATAGAGCGCCAACGCCTGTTTGGCGTCGCCGAGTGCATCAAGTTCGCGATGACCACTCAGCTATTACCGGCATCTCGTCGACACTCCTTGGAACTGACTATAGCGCACTCCGGAGAATCCGTACGCCATTTTTCGGGTCGCTTTCTACCACAACCAGAAGCTGACGCAATAGCCGCTCACTGTCCGCCGAACATCTCCCAGACAAATGGTGACACTAAGAAAGGGGTAAGCAAAGTGTAAAAAACCAATTTAAATGCTGTACAAAGAACGTAACCGTTCCGTGGGCTGGCTTAATGTTCATGACGGATTTCAGCAAAAATTCGTTTTCTTTAGGAAGATTATGGTTTGTCGGCAGACGTAACAATTTAATAAAGTTCAAACGAAAAGAAAAAAAAAACGATATCTGATAGTCATCATTAAAATCGGCTAATAGAAAATTAAAAATTGTGTTCTATATGTATTTTCGGTAGGTCAAGATATGTCGTTCGAAAGAACAGAACTCGACGTTCGTTATGTCATTGGACGCGTTGGACTCAGCAATCGCTTCCCGGGGAGATGGTAAATAGGATACCTATGTTTTATTAAGTAGGTTACTAATGTATTATTGAAGTAATACTAGCATAGTTCCGATTTTTTGGGTGATCAGGAAATCTGGTACGCCGCGGCCACGTCAGTGCTTGTTGTACAGATTCGAATATCTGCATGTCCACCCGCTTTGTCAGGCATGTTGTTCATGAACTGCAAGGCATGGTAGTAACTTCAGCCTGGGCTTGCGCGCTTCGCAACAGCGCGAGGCCGTATCGCTAATTTGAAACCTAAGCCCGTTCACAAATAAAGCCCGGGAACATCTATTTCCGTCTGTATTCTGAGTGTAATGATAATTTTGTTACAAACAAATAGCCGCACCGTACATCTTCTTGGCGTCGGCCACGTCAAGACCACACGCTTCTCTAATGGGCACCAGCAGGACCTTCGTACAGACCTTCCTTCGTCAAGGCAAGCGCTATAATCCTTAGCTTGGAAGCGACTCCACAGCAGACGTAGGAGCAACGCGATACGCTCCAGCGTTTCTTTTATGCGAAGGCATACAAATCCTTATCATCTCCCTTCCCGCCTAAGGCACTTCCCACTTCTCCGAGTCGCCTCTAACCGATTGAAACTAATATTCAAACCACTCAATAAGTGCGAGTCCGAGCAGCCGCTTTGCGATCTGCCATAGATACGAGTCGTAGCCGTAATGGCCGAATTTGTTGTCCAGGCCCTCGAGTAATTAAGGAATCCTAACTCCTTTCTCCGCACTCCTATCGTATTCTCCATTAGGGCAGTTAGCCTCGCAGCTTGGGCAACACCGAATTAATCAATCTCTTAGCGATCCCGCATCGCTCAGGTTTCGTTGACGCTGCCATGCTACCGGCAGCACCCATGCCGGTGATTATAGCAACAGTTCATTGATTCTATATAGCGACGGAAATTCCTACGATTATTGGCACCGGCCGCCATAATGTATATAGACATATATGTGTGTGTGTCGACGCAGCGGTCTCTAGTTGAAACAGATCAGGCGTCTTCTTTCTACCTACTTGCCTACTTCGGGTATCCCGTTAGCGTGCAATATGTGTCAACAAAAAAGTATGTATATATATATATATATATAATTCAGCAATGTTAGTAGAGCAACAGATGCACGTACGAATAGGAAGTAAAGATAATGCCACACGACATACTATCTCAGAGACCGTAAGGTGTAAATAACCCTACATTGAAATTAACACATGGCTGTGTGAATGATGGCACTGATTCTTGCTTAATTGCAAAGTTGCTCTCTTTTCTTGCAGATGACAGCAACGCTGGAAGCATAAAGTGGCGTGCCAACGTACCGTATCGGCACAGTGGTAAATCGGAGTTGTCGATAGTTCATGTCGAAATGGAACCGTGCACTGTTGAAGAAAAAGTTCAACGGTAGTATAAAGTACATATAGTAGTTCAACGTGGCAACATACTTTTCCGAAAAGATAGCAATGCAACGGATTACAAATTCGTTAGCTATAAAACCGTCTGGGTTAATGGGCATACTGTCTAGCTTATGGCTACAAGTTCACTAAAGGAAGCCTACAATAATCTCACTACAGTCTACGGGAAGTTAGATTATGACTATCGTTTTCAGGCGGCAGTCGATGTGAGGTAGAAGCTATCTGCCGATAGCTCGGCGGAATAGATTCTGGGTTTGTTTTTTTTTTTTATCATGAACACTTGTTGCAGCATTTCCGACTGCGACCGATGCGATCGCCTCAAAAACTGCAGACACTATTTTATTGATTAGTAAATATTTCCATCGTGATGATCAAAATAGTTGTTTTCCTTTTCTCTTATAGTTGGACTGATACGATGAGCAGCAGAGCGCAGGCTCGGTCACGGCGAATTGAACGATCACAGCTGTTAGCCGCACAGCGACCCGCAAATGCAGTCTGTTACCGAGATTCATTAGATAGCGGGTCGCACTTGCTCAATTTGAGCTCATTGCCGGGGGCGCCGGCTGTCGATCAATTACAATACAACACGCCTAAAGAAGGACAAACCTATTCGCGAGCTGAGAGCAAATCTCAACAACAACCTCAATCGCAAACATCTTCTTGCAGACCCGGTTCGTCCCTTAGTGGCCACGACATTAATGCAGACGACACATCGACAAGCGTCTTAGCACTGAGTAGCTCCGCATCCGATAACGAAGATGGAAAAACTGCCGACGATGATTCTCGATTACCGTCTGATTGTTGTTGTGAATTCGACACTGTCGACTTAAAAAAAATCTTTCAGCCCGCGCTGAAGGTTCGAAACGACGCTGATTCACTGGCGGCTGACAGGTAATTGACGCACAGAAAATTCAATACGTAGAGTGATATACGCAATGCTGAAATAGGTACCAAATTCTATGTATACCGTATAAGCCAAAAACATTGTGTTATAGGAATGTAGGTAAAATTTGAGGGTTCGATAATGATCCCGTTGTGGTCTAGGTTCGAACCCATAGGGTGTGGACAGACAGACTTCATTTTGTGCTGGGAGTCAGCCAGCTACCTGATGGAACGCCTAACGGCGGGCGATACCGGGCGTAAAGACTCGAAACATAGAGGCTAAGTCTATGAGCGATCGATCTATATATATTTATCACAGCTTGGCTAACATGTACGTCGCATGCAGACATATCGCATCTAAGATTGTTTTATCCTATTATTTAATGAGTCATAGCCTGTATGTTTCATTGTTCTCAATATTAGATTTTTAAACTGAGCTCTTTGGATCATCTAATCATTAAACGATGTTCTTCTTTCCGAGATCTTCATATAAGGAACATCGGGTTTACATAAGAAAGTGTACGCACATGATATCTACTTACGCTAGTTTAGTAGGTGTGGCCATTCTGCAAATATTGTTATATCAAAGCACATCGCTCTGTTATATCGTATTTCTTAAATTTTACTTAACAAAGAGCCTCTTAATTTAATCTGAAGTATCTGAAAACAAAGTTCTCCTTCTTTAATATAAGAAGGAACTAAACAACGTGTAACTTTATCTTCATGTACGCGTCAGACTTAATAGAACCTACGTTTTCGATATTTTTGAAAAAGCTTCGAAAAACCAATCTGACAATAAATTTTTAACAATTATACAGTGTTATAACTTAGCATTTGACGGAGTATATTCATAATCAAATACGGTTTCTTTGTAGTAAAAGGAAACATATTTGAGAAATAGAGGTAACAGAGCTGATAGTTCTGTCGAGAAAAAAGGACTAAGAACAGATTGTCTTTTCCAAAACCAGGCCAAAAAATCGTTTTCTTCTGCGTATGCAGTTTACTCTGTAAGCATCGAAAATGATCTCAGAAAGTTTTGAGAATTATCATGCATGGTTCAATAGAACTTTCGTTGACTACTGATAGTGTTCCAAGGCACACCTTTTTAGACGTATTTTGAACATGAACTTTATCAGACAGTAAGAGCCTAGCTTCTACAGGCGAACTTCGAGCGGGAGTGGTTCATGGTGTGGCACTGAGAAAGGCGCCGGGATTGAAGATGAAATAGGAAATGCTTGTGAGGAGCTTCGTTCAACAAGTTTGCCTTTTACCAACGAACAGAAAGCTCAGTCACCCGACGTACAGGAAATTATGCGCTTTATGGATGCATTCGTTATTAAAATTTTAGAAGATTAGTAAGTGAAAGATTTATCTTAGAGGAAAGTAATAGAACAACCCCTAAGTCTGTCGAAAACAATAACGAACGTCTGAAGTTAGAAAAAATTATTGTATTAAAATACTCTTCAAGTAAGGACGTATTTCCATATATAACGGTTACTTTAATTTCAAAATTGAGTATATATATATATATATATATATATATATATTTTTTTTTTTTTTTTCATTATTCGGAGTAGGATTATATAATTTTTGAGAGGTTTTGGAAAAGAGTACCCAGAGTTTTGTCTGATTTGGGTGTTGTCTGTTTCTCTCGTTTGGATGAAGTGCTTCGGTATCGCCGGAAGAAAAAAGCCGATTTGGAATGCTTGCAACAACTCCTGAAGGTCGATCGGCATTCGCACGTTCACTCGATGGTCACCGGGCAGGGCGAGCCTGCTTAGCAGAAGGTGCCTTTCTCAGCCTTGCTCAATCAACAGCTGTGATGTTGTTTGAAAGTTGTGAGGCCGATGACTGGCCTCCTGCTAAAGTACTTATGAATATGTGCTTCACATTCTACACGGAAGGTATTATTTTAAAAGAATATCTCGCATCAGCGAAGGAATAATTCCGCATAGCTATAGTGGTACAATACCGGGTCATATACTACCTTTTCCGAAATCTGACTCGACTGCTACGAAAATATTATGAAGCTTCGTAACTTACGATGGCTTACGGCCAAAAGAGTAATAACTTAAACGTTTGTGATGGAATACAAATTGCTAGTATTGCATATGATAACTTGATCACTGTGTTTATTTTTGTGTAAATACTTGAAAATTAATTAATTGCTAATTGCTAGATCTTTGATATGCTTTTTAGAGGAGCAAAATGATGGATCCATTCATCGAGAGCACTTATATAGTCAACTGTCGTCACAGCCGATCTGGAAAAACCATCGTTTCTGGAACGCCGCATTTTTTGAAGCAATTCTGTGCGAACGAGCTAAATTTCTTTTGCCGTCAGCTCCAAGTCCTAATTGTATGAATCAGACTGGCAAAGACAGCCCTGAGATAACTTCTCAAACGAGACAAAGACCTGATAAGGAATCACAGGTACAAATCTTTCGTAGAAATTGATCCTTTACATTAGTCAAGTTGAACACAGCATAAAGGTTGTATGTAAGTATATTGGGAAACATATTAATGATTTTGTTCGAATTTTTAGCGTCAATGCCTCGAGAACGTTACGTTCAGTCAGTTGGCGGTGTTCACTCACAACATGCACGCCTTAGGGCTTCCAGCCCAAATGTGCCTTCAGTTTCTGGACAAACAGCTCGTAATTGGAAACCTGCCTCCTGGTAAGATCTAAGGCGGGCAAGATATAAAGCCATCTATTCCTAACTATGGTAAATGACACCCGTTTATCAAATCTGCACAATATCAAGGTCGTGTTAGGAGCTGTAGTGTTTGCCGTTATATTAGAATCATAGAATACATAGAGATAATTATGTCTCCTAGGTTAGCGTCTCGGCCTTTCTTCACAAGCAAAAACGGATCGCACATTTTTCACACAAATCAGGCGTTTTTTTTCTGGATGCAATGCCAAGTTATAGCGCATTGAAGGAGGGCATTTTAGCACTTTTAATGGGCAATAACAGGTGGCACCATTTTGTTGAAACCATCCTTTGTGTTTGTCTACGGACCCAGTTTTGGCTGCCAAAACTCCTTTAACATGTCTCCTGTAAGGAGAATCATTTACAGTCGAGTCCAAAAAAAAGATGTTCGGATTCCCTGATACGTCTCCACTTCTTACATTAACAATCTCTTCTGTCTGAACTTCCGACGGGTGCTTATAGTGAAGCCAACAGATGCGGACTTAACCATTTTAAAACATTCCACTAGACGATGCGGAAAAGTACTGAGGCGCAGTATTGCAAATAGTATCTCATCTGCGTCGGCGACTTCGTTGTCACGCAAACACTTTATGAAGTTAATACACCAGGAATAAAGTACCCTATGTTTCTTGAGTATAATTTAGCGCTGTCGCATAGGTATGTGTTGGTTCATGATTGCGGTAAACGGAATAGTAGCGCCTTATTCAAACATTTAATTGCAGCTTCTAGTATTATAAATATCCATAGTTGGGTGAGTTTGTCTTGTGGCCCGCAAAGTCCAGAGTTTAGGTGCATTTCTTGACTAACCTTAGGACTACGAATAAAGAAAAACTTGACACACAATATTAGTATCACGTTAGAGTTTCTTTGCTCTAGCTGAATATTTTTATACGTGACTGGCCCAACAGACGATCTAATTTCTAATTTACGAATTGTGCCACGTTTTCAAATTTCAGGACAGAAGCGGCTGCTTCGCGAGAACGTTGAGAACCTATACAGACTACAGCCCAAACCAGTTTGAGCGTCCAAGTGCAATACCGTAATTATAGTTTTAGGATATGAGAATTTAGTATTTATATATTGATGTATCCTCGAATTAAGTGGTGAACAGTGCTTCTACTAGTAGCCTGGCACGCAAATGAGGCGAGGCACAATTTTAGGTAACTATGCTTGCTACCTAGTTTTCCAAATGTATTAAGCAGGTCTTATAGACATTCTCTTGTTATGTTGGATTAATAAAGGAAATGCTGATATTACCAATGATTAATTCAGCTCAGGGGTTCATTCGCGTGATCTCATGCACGTTTGGTGCCGTGGACACTATACACTGATAAAAACAGTTTCCTTCACTCCTATGAGAAACGTGGAAAGAAAATAATGAGATCAAGCAAAATTTGGAAACGAGTAAAAGGCGAGAAAAAGCCAAGATGAAGACGTTGTTTGCTCTGGTCGCATTAAAAAAAGTCACTTCATTCATTCTGCCTGTCTGAACGTTGTAAGCAATAATCGGAACAGCATCAGAAAGGATGCCCGAGGGTTATCAACTATGACTATGTGTAATTTGAGTTTTATTTACTGGTCTGATGACAGTCAATCTTATGGAGCTCTGAAATAAACTCCGAAAGTTCGTTGAACAGTTGATTTTTGCTATTACCATGATTAGCCAATCACCACTGTATAAACGTTTCGTACTCATTAGAAACTAAATCATTTATTTTTATCGGAATAAAAAATCACTTAAACTGAGCAACATGAATAATCCTATCCATCGGGCTTCTATATATACTTCTTATATGAATTTATTTGTCGGAGCTATATCTCGAGGCCATACTAAGGCATGTTCCTAGATGTACAAACCGCCGGGTGTTCTAAAATCCCTACAGTAAAATAGCAGTATAAGAACTGAGTAATTTTCAGCCATGCTAACACAATGCAACCATTACAAGCTACGTATTCAATAAATGTATCTTATGTTGCCCCCCTGTTAATACCTTAATGTTACTAAGACTTCTGTGTGTCTCGTAATCGTGATAAAATTGAGCTCTCTCTTAGTTATAAACGATGGACTCGGAACGAGATCTTACAATGGTAAATGAGGCTAAGACTTGCGGCAGACAGGTTACGAGCCGTTCACCAAACCTTAATCAAGGTCAACACATGTCTCCAAAATAATGGTGCGAGTGATTTGGAGCATGTGTGTGGTGATGTGGCAATTCCGAACACCCACGAGTTACGTAATTCAGGCGTCGGAGAAAATACCCAAGATGAAATCGATTCAATCCAATTTATATTATTGCTTTCAATCTATACAGATATATAGAATAACGTGGCGTACACATTAAAATTTGGCTTTAGTACTTAGGTGGTGTGTTCAAGGGTGTGCATCAGTGCTAGACGGACAAGACTTTTATGCTTTGTAGCGTTACTTTATTAGCCAGCCTCGTCCAATCGTTAGGAATACTTGGCAGGTACCGTAGAGCATATATATATATGTGTATATATGCTCTAATATATATCGATATATATCGCTGCGTTTGAATCCGCTGATCTACAGATGACAATGTTGTTATGGTTGCAGCTGTTGTCATGTCTAACTTTGTGCATTGATGTTGATGTTATTACTGACGCCGTTGCCTGTTTGTGCTGAGTTGGTTTTCACGAACTTGTTCACGCCATAATAGCAAACGATTATAAATAATTATTGAATAGAAGGCATTACGAAGCGCTAGGCGCAGTTTACTGCTAACCTAACTATTGCCTAGTTCAGTCCCGTTAAACGAATGCTTTGTCAGTATCCTATTAAAATATTAGTTCATGCGGGAATACAAATCGACATTCAACACTGGAAGCAATAAGAAGCCGGAGCGAGAAAAACAAAGAGATGAAATTATGTGCAAGAAAAAAACAAGTAATTTTGGTTCTGTTGATTCAAACAAAGACTTTGTAAAGGGATTAAATAAACAGTATGTAATAGCATAGTAGATTAATATGATTAGATCAAATAAAATAAATTGGAAGCCGCATGCTTATACAAGCGTTCATCCCAATACCTTCGGATATAGGCAGTAGTTGATGTTTATGAGAGACATACTTTTTACTTAACAAGGTAAAAATATTTGTCTTGACTGTATGAGGATTGGAAAAGTTCATTATGGTGAGGAAATCAGTCATTTTTAGAGAACTTCACGCAGTAAACTTATTGAATTGGTGCTAATATGAGGTATGCTGACTCATACATTGTTTTAAAGTCGCCACGCCTCCGGCATAGAAATTGTAAATATTTTTCAGCTCCAGTCTAACCGCCTTGTCGACCCTCAGATGATGCAGTGGAGGTATTTTTACCAACTGAAGTTGGGAACGCGTGGTAATCTGGGTTTGAGACCAAACCGAGAAACACATCGGTGTGTGTTAGGAGCCAGCCGTATTATGCCTTGCTTAACGGCTGCACCGGACGTGAAACTCGAAGCATTAGTTTAATCACCTTGGCCATTGAAAAGCTACGACAACGAAGATCATAGACACCTAAAATAAATAGGTTTACAGGACCTATCTATAACTATATTGTAACTGTACAAGCTTGTAGTGCCATTGGGGAATAAGATCTATGACGGAAGTACCTTAATTTGAATACTGTCAAACCTAGTGCAGTCGTTCTGTAAGATTACAATTTATTATCTGTCATTAGTCTAATAATATCTAGTCGTGTTTGCCTCGTAGCATTTGGCGATTCACGAAAGCCCATGCTGCTAAAATGATCTGCATTAAAATGTATAGCCTTGTGTATCTCGTGTAAATTACATCTGTATATATTTCGAATGTTCTGAAAGCGGTCTGCGCGAATCTTCAATATGACGGTTGGAAAACAGAAACAAAACAACATAAAAACAAGGATGTTATCTACAAGAATTATCTGGAGTACGTCAAGAGTATGATCAGTAACGTACACTTCTAGTATATAATATAACTAGGGATTTCTCAAGTTTGCTGACGGCGCCAAATTTTTGAACGTCGAAATTCGTCGTCAGGTAGCAAATTCTCTAGAAAATGTACCGTTAGCTTCTCACAAAACTGATTATTTAGTGCCCTGAAATATGCATACTAGAAACCCACGAGGTGTGTTGACTCAAGACCTAAAGGCCTAAGATAATTATTAGGCGTATTCGGTATTAAACTTAAGTTACCTTTTTTACCAGCGGAAATTTGGAAAAACATAGGACCCACTTTGCGAATTAGTGTTCAACAAGTGTATCGATGAATCTCCGTCTTGCCACGTTGGTACCCGAAACTGAAGGTAGCCCGGAGGCGATTACTTCGGTTCCGAAAATTCTCTTTTAGGCCATTTGAGAATTTATTAGCCCCTCTAAAGGATCATAAGAACACTGAAAGTAATCTGGTCCTAACCTGATATTTTCTATGTGTTATAAAAGTCAGAATTTTTCCACCGCACATCTTTCATACTGCAGGCGCTTTCGTAAATTGCTTGCCTCTGAAGATTACAAACTAAATCATTTTTTTATCTTTGTTTATAAGTTTTTCAGTGTTAAATGGAAAAAGGCAACTAAACTTGTATCTTTCCGTTTTAAGGTGTATTGACAATAGAGCGTTACGTATCCGCGGAGGGAAAACAAAATGAGACGACTGAGCTTGCGGCACCGATTATCTTGTAAAATGCGTGGAAAATAGGATCTACAGTTCAGCCGTATACAGCAAATACCCAAATCATTGCTGCTATAAGTGCTTATATATATATATATATATATATATATATATAGGCCTAAAGATCTAGCGTCTGCATTGGGAACAGAGATCTTTGTATGATTTGAGGGCAGGCTTGTGATTGTCTCAATTTTTTCATCAGCTTCTGTGGTATGTACTCAAGCGAAAAAAAACAACATAGTTGAGAGTGAATTTCCTGTAATGTGCGGATGGTTGGAATATATTATTGGACTGTCTGCGCTGTTCCTCAGCTGACATGATGCGCATTAAGTATGCGATCTATCATCTTGACCGCCTATTGCCATCTCTGTGGCAAGACCATTCTTAAAATAACAGATACGCCGCCGACAAGAAGATGAGTCTGAAAGCGGGTCATACCGACGCCCTGTGTTCGATGTCGTTTTCAAACGCGAATACCTCTCAGTAATATTCGATTACAATACGCTACCCGTTGCTTAGAAGTGTTCATAAAGCTGTATCTAAATAAATGCAATAGGACGGCAGATTCTCCCTTCATATTAAACAGAAACAGTACAGCTAGAGCTTCCTTTGGTGGACTTTCACGCTCAGCGCTAGGAGTGTAATTTTCATTTAGTGGACATCGGGTCTCATGTCATGGCGCTATCCTGATGAAACTTTAAAACTTTGATATCTTAAATATTTTGTGTCAATCAATGTGTGCCCATACAGCTCTCTAATCTTAATGCAGTGTGATGTAAAAAAAAAAGTCGATTCGCTCCGGAAAACATCTCGGTAAATATTCAGCTGAAGATCTATCGATATTCCTGTCACTGGCGCAACTGTACTGTGTCATAGAAATGGACAGGTCATGAAAAGCCTCGTAATTGGTGTACAACATAACTGTTTTGCTTTAAAGCTTGTTCGGCTGTGCAACCTGGTGCCCTTAATAGTATTCACCCTTACTGCGTATTAAACATTATCATCGTGCACCATGTGAAAATTGTTTCGATTGATCCATACGAATTATCGATGATGGTAATACGTTGATGTATTGCGACGTGACCGCCAGAGACGCAAACATTTTTCTCACACTGAGCAAAAAACGTTTCAACGCGCGTATAAGTAGCGCAGCCTCTCGCTGAGGAATAGAATATGATAGACATTGCTAATAGTAAAAGTATGTTACGGCTTATTTGTTGCTAAGTGACTTATTTGGCAATAGTGACGCCCGCTAAAATGTGCTTGAAATTGATGTACTACAATAGATAATTACTATTACATTGATGCGTTCATGATAGAACTTCGTAGACTTGACTTATCTAGCATTGATTATACAACTGATTCCATATGAATCCATCACAAAGAATCTTAATTGTAAATTACTATAGCGAAAATTGTCTCCTTCAACTTTGTGGTACTACTCGTATTGACAGCATAGTTATGTACGCGCTTCTGAATGTAGATCCTGACTTAATATACACATCCGTCGAACGAGAACCAATCATAGGACTGTTTTTTTAATATACTTTAATACAAAAGGTTAACTGGATTTGTTTTATGGCCTAAATAACCAAATTACGTTAGTGAGGAGCCTTTTTTATCTTCATGTGATTAAAGAAAAAAATAAATAAAGAAATAAAGAAAAAAAAAGATGTAGTAGGTTTTCGGATCGTATATAATTTCGCGTACTATTATATATTTTTATCAAAAAAGAGCTTCAATGAAAAGATGAGACATCATGGTGTTCACGATACAGTGCTGAAATAGCTCCGTTTTTATTCAAGGAATCTATCTCACCCCAACAAAGTCGACAACGATGTGAACCAATCTTATCTGAGTGTCTTTAACGTTCTTTAAAATAACTGAGGAACGCTTATCCATTATGGTATTCTGTATTGGCATTAGGTATAAGACGATACTTTTGCAACCTTGAAAACTTCTTTTAATAATGAAAATATTAGACCAAATAACTATACAGTATCGTTTACAGGAGCTTTACGTAGGCAAAGGAAATAGATAATTTAACTGTTTGTTTATCGATTATTACGAACATTTTACAAATAAGAATAACAACAAATGACCTAAAAGCTGACGGCCGTTCTCGAATGTGACTTGTCTGAATTTAACGTGCTGCTGCCTATAAAAAGTCCGTGCTAGAAATCGATTCGGCCACTGACGTACCCTCTTATCATGATCCGTTATGACTTTTTCTATGTATTCGTTAAAACTTAAAAATTAAGTTGATCGACTGAACGATATGATATTTTCTCCAGATAAATACTGGGGGACACGACTTTCGAATCTTCGTAAGGTAAAATGAATGTAGCTTTGTAAACAGCCATAAAACGTAGAACTTCCTACTGTACACGCAGAGCTACCGGTAGATTGATTATCTAAACACCACTTCGATTTGTTTTACTCTCATGAATAGGCGGAATACACTCATTAAGTATCTCTCCCTTCCTTCTTTCACTCCGCCCTTTTGTTGCCAGATACTTTACCGGGTAATTAACTATGTTTTTATTAAAAGACACCCATTAGGCAGATTGATCGAGTCCCATAGCTCATGATAACTTAATGACAGCGTATACTATCGACTTACTGGGTCTCGTGTTGAGATCAGCCATCAGAAGAATACTGAAGCAGATTACGGGACCTAAAAACTCGGTATGCACTACGAGAATTAAATAAATGGTCAAACTAGTGTTATTTGTGAACTCATTTGTTATATAAACCTTTCATATAACGACAGTAACTAGTGACAGTGGATAAAAAACAAAACAGAAAGGACTAAAAGCAATAGAGAATTTCACATTCTTTGCTGCTGCAATCTCACCATTTCTGATTAACATTGATCTAAACATTCTTTTTTTTTTAGATAAAAGGTTCGATATGGTACGGGTTCGACAAAAGCAATGATTAAAAAAAGTCATTGCCGTTTTTGGTTTTTCAAACGGCTTGGATTTTTGCTACATTTTTATAGGGCTTCTTCATCATTATAAAACAACTCCAACCACAACTCAGCATCGAAGACCGCCATTTGTATTGGATCTAGCGGATTTTGGGACATAATCATAGTTAACGTATGCGAAATTATTATTTTATAAATACGATGGGCTGGACAAACGTACATAGGAAAATTCATTTTGAGCAGTAGTTAGATCCAAAGTTTTTTCCTTTAGTATACCGTAAGGCAGCCTCGTGAAAATTATAAAATACGGCACACATAATATCCTTATATACAGAAAAAGGTATATTTAGCCCTTTTTAGTACAAAACTATGCAACCACACGTTATCTATATACACTTAGGGAATGACGTGCCTCATCATAAATGACATGCCGTATATAGCCAAAAGTACAATCGACATGCTTCCGTTCGTATTGTTCCATTACCTTTACGAATTCATACATAATCCTTCTACAAGTTGTCAATTTCAAAATACAGGCCACATAAAGCGTTTTGAATAGCCCTTTGACAGGCAATCTTCGATTCGAATCCGCCGGCTTTTTCCGCAGTATCTGCCTCCCGAATGTGATTGAGGTAACCAAAGTCGTCCAGTTCTTCTTCTGTCGGCGGTACGGGCCCAAGTGTATCCATAAGCAGCGGACGATATTCATAAGGAGGATGTTCCCGCGCCTTGGGTACAGGAAGGAACTCGCCAGAATGACCGGCCTGTCCGGCGATTTTGATGCCGGTCGAAAATGCAGTCGGTGCTGAAGATCGGGCTCGTTCTGCTTCTTCCTGCAGCATAAAATAAGAGCAAAATACAATAATCCGGTAATAGTAAGAGTATACAAGCATGCTTCAATTCATGCCTATTTCAGCATTACATGTAAGTCTGTATGAAACCATGCGATTTATTCTTGCAAACATCTGAAACGAACGAGGATTGCCTAACAGAATCCTGTTAAAACGCAAATGGACTTTACTGAAAAAGAGTTCTGCGAAAACACACCTTTTCAGCTTCAGCTTGTTGTTGTTTCTGACGGTCGTGTATGGCCACGATCTCGGCAGCAGACATTTCCGAAAACATGAGCTCATCAATTAGCTCCTCTTTTTCTTTGAGTTTTGCTTTTCTACGCTCAAGGTCTTCACGTCGTTGTCGTTCACTCCGGAAGTCCGACACGATTTTTTCCTCCTCAAGGAGTCGCTCAATTAATTGCTCATCTTTACTTTGGCGACCCCGATTTCTGCTAATCATAACCTTGTGATCCTTCGCGACAAAGGTAAAGGGCAATAGAAACACAATGTCAAGTTTTCAACAGCATGCCTGATGTCTTTCAGAATGATTTGTTCTTACATTTGTACTTTTTTTGGGCAATTTGTTTTTAAGAGCACTTAAGAGCAATGTTACCGTAGATTTCTACTGGAACACAGAGCAAGCAAAACTTAACTAACACTTTGGGCAAACATGATACGAAAACGACTGTGTTCTTTACTGTCGCGTTTTAACCTGCGTTGACCCTATCCAACGTTGTCTCGGCACCCAGTTACGATATTAAGTGGTATCTTAATCACGAAACAGCCTTAGCATGTCCTGTGAGTGGTGTGGCCACATGTTACTTAATACCTTCTTGTATTGTTCGACGTGCTTCCGCGTTGCTTCTATATCGATGTTGTGCGTGAGCTTGAAAATTATATTTTCTACCATTTCAAGATAGTCGTTGTATTCTGAAAGCGTAGGAAAATCCTCTTCACGAGCATTCATATCTTTTAGGATTTTCTTGCGAATATCTAATTCCTTCTCCACCAGTGGATCGTCAAATACCTGTTAACACAGTTGTAACGACTTTAACGGTTAGTAAAGAGTTTAGGAGCAATGCGTAACTCCATTTAAAATATACAGTACAGTAAAACAGGGGGCCAGCAAGTTCAATGCCACTGTGTAGGTAGCTAAGACTGCTGGAAAAATCATTTAAAGTACATCTTTGTGGAAATCACTAAACGTTTATTTACAGCCACGCGAACGTTCTAATTCCAAACGAACCAAGCAGTGTTATTTTGACGATTATTCTATCTAGTCAATATAAAAGATAAGTACTGCATTGTGAAACGAAGCTTGTCATTGTGGCAACAAATACAACTATTATCTTGTCGGGACTTTCAGCTTGTTGCATGCTCTTTCATTCCTGATCCAACAATATATGTGCTGAACTTAAATAATGACAATAATAACTCATAAAGGTGATTTCACATACCTGAAGTCGGAATCCGGTTTTCCGCAAAAGGATATTACATGAAGGACAATTCCCAGAGCCCTTAATAAATACAATTTCGACACATTTCTCGCACAGAGGATGGCCACACTGGTTAACCATCAACTTAAGTGATGGATTCCGAAACTTCGTAGTTTTACATCGTGGGCACGAAACGTCATCCATTTGCAACTTTGGTAAGACAGGATCCCTATATAAAAATTATCGTCAGATAAGGCAACGAGTAAGAACAAGTACTGGTGATGAGCACACTGATATGCGGGGGATCGTTACGGTGTACTATACGAAAAGCTACACACAGGACCGCTTAAGCTGAAGTTTGGTAATGATATATTGATTTCGACTTACGAGAATGAAACGCAAATAAGTTAATACCCTAATTTATATAGTAGACAATATGCTGCTACAAAATGCGTGACATAAGATTTCGAAGTGCTAAAATTGGACCTGTCATAAACTAATTTGTTTGCTCCCTGTACAGTTAATCTTTCTGCTTTAAGAATTATTACACTCCTTGTCTAAGCTGCTCTGTGCTATTTGTGCGGGTTAGTGGGTAGCAGTTCTCGGTGCAATAAAGATCCGAAAACTACATTATCCTACATTGCCTTCCTCATTACTTTCCCATTAAAAAATGTAGCTAGAGAGTGATATAGGAGGCGAAATATATTTTTGTAAAGCTGATCTCAGCGCTTTAGTGCTGGAAACTTGGAACTGAACCACAGACCACGCACCAAATCGCCGCATAAAACGCTTGACAACGAACTACAAGTTAAATCGCTCTGTTAAAAGCTTTTTTTTAGTTAAGAGTTTGCCACCGAACTGTTACAGCTTAAATGACTGTACATTGCTCAAACGGCAGAAAAAAAAGTCATTTTAGCACAAGACAGATATCGAAATGAAAAATTTATGGTTTCAAACAGTTTTCAGTATAATGATGAACAGGTAATTTCTTACTTTCAACACTCAGGTGATTTAATATGGCCTGAAGGGAGTATTCTGAGTCTTAAGACGATCAATGCAGATCGTGACTTGGTCTAATGTTTCAAACTAAATAAAAGAACCGACAATATGAACTCCGTGAATGTGGCAAACAGCGCGCTAAATTTTGTTGTATTATGAAAGTTTTAGGTTCCGTCTGCCTTGAAAATTTTGCCAGCCTTTAGGTTAAAAGCCTTTTGCCTTTGAATTATAGCGCAGATCTTGCTATAAAAAAGCACGGCTTGGGGATCAAACGGTTCAATAGAAAAGGTAGAGATTCGAAAATGACCCTAAATAGATCGTTCTATCAGATACCTTCTGCGCTTATTGAGGAATTCGTCTGTGCAATCTGAAGGACATTTTTTGAAAGGGGTATTTGCACAAAGCTTAGATAATAGTTATTATAAACATATACCTGTTTTTTACTTGACGATCATTCGTGTCAGATGTCAGTGGATGAACCATTTTATTAAAACAATACATACTCTTTAAAATCTATTTTGTCAGATATTCGGGTGTAACGAATTATCATTGACGATTTTTATTATTTCGTCGGTTAGAAAGCCATTTTTGTTTGTTTAGTTCATTTTAAATATCTTTGACATTTTAAATGACTTAGCTCGACTATGAAAGCTATTTCTTTGGTTTTCCATTATCCTTTTTTACCACACGCACACACACACACATACACACACACCACACACACACACACACACACACACACACACACACACACACACACACACACACACACACACACACACACACACCACACACACACACACACACACACACACACACACACACACACACACACACACACACACACACACACACACACACACACACACACACACACACACACACACACACACACACACACACACACACACACACACACACACACACACACACACACACACACACACACACACACACACACACACACACACACACACACACACACACACACACACACACACACACACACACACACACACACACACACACACACACACACACACACACACACACACACACACACACACACACACACACACACACACACACACACACACACACACACACACACACACACACACACACACACACGCACACACACACACGCACACACA
>NW_019211458.1:15248798-15432886 GCF_002443255.2 Varroa destructor
TATCTATTTATGCTGCCTGTTCAGTAATACGTTACTTAAGAGGGCCATATCATTTCAAGTCTTTTGAATTTTCTTATTGTAAATCTTGTTTGCAATGAAATCGGTTGTACCCGTGAAGCCAGAACACTTGTTTACATATTATATATCAATATCAGGATAAAACAGATCGCACGAAAAGAACCTTTTTCATTCGTTTGAACTCAAATCTAGAAATTACTAATTTCAGGATTGTGTGGCCAGTTTTCTCGCCGACCGTGTTTAGGGCTGACTTCGACTTCAAAATGGCTATTGGACGCAGATCTTTTTGGCTATACAGATGTACCCAGGCTGGCTGTTTGCGCAATTTGAAAACCTCTTCTACGCTTTTTTTTATTACGGTCAAGACAACGTTTGTGATGATTTTTTTCCAATAAAGCCTTAACAAGATGATGAGCACTGTCAGTAACACCTTCTTCCAATATAAATAACTCAAGCGTCTCATCTGCCGCTAAACGAGTACATCTTTTGCCTCTTTGTTCTCGGGAGGGGCAGTATAATAAAATGTGAAGTAAACAATTCAGCCGAAAGACCACGTATCGATACCCTGTCTGTATCCATATTTCAGTAACATTATTGGCGCCGTCTAGACCCACATGTTCTGACTCATTTGCATCGATTCGGAATAATCGGTTTTTTCTGTCGCCTAAAGGTATTCACTTGCGTTGAGTGAGAGTTACTTTGATACATGCGAGATAGTCAAATATTCTGTGCAAGAAAGCATTGGATCGCCTCTTTCCCTATCAGAGGTTTATAAGGAGAACGTACACCACGAAAAGGCACTGGCCACGTAATCAAGTGCCATTTGAGTGTGCTGCTTAGTAGTGCCTTCGTAAAGGAGCCTGAAATCGATGGTATGCTTTTAAAACACATACACTTTATTGCATTTGCGTGTACAATAAATAATTTTGACTGTAATTTTACTGCCAGCTGTTTTTGCGTGAGTATTTGCTGTACGATGCTGCAGCTGGCTCCCGCTGTGAAATAGGCCCAATATACTCGGACAAATATAGGTTAAGAGCGTGTTTGGGCTGATTGAGCTTATGGACATTATCTTTGAAGTATTGGACAGCTGGTTTTATCAAATCATTAATGTTGTCCCCTCTTTTACCGTGAATGCAGAACAGTTCTGGGATCTTAGAACTTCTCTCGTACTGCTCACTCGTGGAACGTGCAGACGCATTCTTATTTTTCACCTGCTAACATATACGTGGACCATTACAAGGCCATTAGTCAAAGGGGATGATTCTAGTTGCGCTAGCGCGCGTGCACCGGTCGTCGCGGCGCGAGCGGCCTGGTAGTTAGTCACTAAGAGGACGGTACCTAGTCCTCGACAAAGACTCTGCTAAATGTTGTTGAAGATCTGTCCAACTGAGCAGACTACTTCTCTTGAATCTGTTTAGATCAGACGAACAACTGAAGTGAAAACAGCGAGAGTCGCGCTTCAAACGAGAAAATCAGAGTGGTAAAAGCAAACTACGTGAGTTATAGAAGCACTGGGCTTCTGGAGCCCAGTACTAGAGATAGATAGGTAGATAGCATTGCTTTCAGCAGTTGTGGGAATTCCTTTGTAAGATAAGACTGTTTTAAGAACTGACACTGACGTGCTTTCTTACATTTCTTTTTGGTAATGCAGATCGGATATGCCATAAGATCGGTATAACGAGCAAAGTATTCACTCTTTGGAACAAAGACACCAAAGCGAAGTGGGACCCAATGGCAGTTTCTCCGACCTAACTGAACTTTAAACCTGCTGACCTGTCGATGATATGGCAATAGGTCTAACGTTTCATAGTTCCTGTGAGCGGTTGGTTTCTATGCAGAGGAGACTACCGAGCAGTGATGGATCTGATAGGGTAAGCACGCCTAACTTAAAATTCATAGTATCGAGTCTTTTTCTCTTTACACTTTTCTTCCTGCAACGCATTCTAGGCCTCATCATCAATAACGGAATTTTGTTCGCCATCACTTATATCTGGCCTTTTCTTAAAAAAAAATCGATGCAATGTGCTTAAATTCACGCAGGTACCCTCCCCAAATTCAATTTCTTTAGACATTGATTCAAGATATGAGTACATCATACGCAACGTAATCGAATGACCATACGTTAATACGTTGTTTGTATTCGACCTATTGCAGCATCTCCGCTGCCACATGGTCGTGTGTACGACACAAATTCCTGAGTTCCAAAATCGGCCGGCTTAAAGCACTCACTTGCGTCTATCAATATATTTTCAGGCTTGAGGTCGCCGTGTGGAAGACACGCGTTCAAAGTTAGTCGAACACAAGCGCTACCTATGCAAGAAAGAACAAAGCCGCCAATTCGTTCATCAACTCTTTGTATTTATGCGGAATATTATACAAACAGTTATTTGGCATGTACCGTCAAATTGTACCTCTGGATTCAGAAACAGTAAAGAAGCTTTGTAATGAATTGGTGATTCATTGCAGCACTGAGATCTCTCTTATTGTAGGTAATTTGTTTTTGTGCTATGTATCGCTTTGATGAGAACTTCACAGCTAACCCGGTGCTCGTAAGAAACAGCCCTTCGCTGCGAAATTAAGCTCTACGTGCTGTCTCAGATCGAGGTAAGGAACCTATATTCTGGCAGCCACAAGATCGACGTATGGTAATACTTGTAAAAGGTTTAAACACCCTGTTCGGTAAAGGTATCCAAATCGTCAGAATCGCGGTATAAACTTAGTAGGAAAAATGAGCTTGACCTTGGGCCGTCAGCCATTGCCCAGCCCCTCTAGCTCGCCGGAAAAAAGTTCCCATTGTAAGCAGTAATACTACAAAGAACTCATTCTCCAAAAATAGTTCTTGTCTATCCAAAATGTCTTTATTTTTTCAACAGAAAGGTCGTATCTATATTTATTGCGTGCCAGAGATGGTCGTGTAAACAACGAAATTGACTCCACAAAAAAAATCCAGATTGCCTCCTTTTCTTTTCCCACCAAGACCAGTTTCCCGTATATCATAGCGGCGCTCGATTTCGGTCAGATAGTGTAGTGATATTCAAATCAAAGTGCTGGTGCCCTGGGCGTCTAGTGAGCACCGTGGCGCATCAGAGGTTTGTTACTATTATTGACTAAGTCCCAGCTGGCTGTCGAATCTACGAGTTCATGCATATTCCGTTCAGTTAGGGTAATAATTTCGATGAGTCGTAATCCTCCATTCATTGTTTTTCGAAAGGTTCAAAAATGTCAGTTCTAATAAAGTACCCTGGATTGCATGCATAACAATATTTTAATACAATAAAATAGTGGTTTTTGTAGGGCATCAAAGCCGCCTCAAAACGATGGCAACTAACAAACACAGATTGAACACTTCTGCTAAAGTACATATATCAATGTGTTCGAATACATACGTAATAAATAACGGGATCCGAACAGACAACGCGGAGAAACTCTCACTAGCTCCATGATTAGTCCGGTTATCTATTATCTACTACTATCTACTAGTCCGGTTCTTGTGGAGAGCGAGCCAATAGCTCGGGTGCATCCATACGTCCGTTCTTCTCCAGGCCTATGAGAAGATGGCGTAATGTCACGTTAGTGCTGCTCTTAAGCAATTCCACCTCAATGGGTGGATAACCCTGACACAACAAGACCAACATGCGCATCGCGATTACGGACGTGGAAGATGAAGCGATTTTGTTCAGTGGACAAGCATAACTACAACAGTGACAACGTATCAGACTATAAAGAGCCATCGGAGGCGTACGTAATGCACTAGCCATGTGTCATAGTGTTCAAGGGCCGATTCTAACAGATCTCTGGTAAAACCTATCTAACAAGTAGAACGCCATATAAGAATTGTACCTGTATTATATTCCTTTTCCTTCCATTAATGAAATGCGCATATGCCTGCTTTTGCCTGCGTTGATGAACGTCGATCATCCCAGCCAGTTTAATCTGCCCACACTACACACGTTACACTGCGGCCTATAGGCTTCCGTCTCGAAGCGTTTTCACTGCTTGTAAGGCTAACGAACAACGAAGTGCACAAGGGATTAAAAACAGCGCTTCACTTAGAATAACTAAGGACAAAAAATACAATTATAGATCATAACAGGTGAAAACTCTTACGTGTTTGATTAATGGAAGCCAAAGGTCGCTGTCTCAATTGTCATCGTTGTTGAATGTTGTACAGTGATAGTGGGCATTACGGACAAGGTATTAGAATGGTCACGCGTTTCGACTCGTTTTCAGGGCTATGCTTAAGTTCCTCAGCAACCTTGGTTGCTCACCACCCAAATACATGAGAGTATCTTAAGCTCAATAGGCGTTCACTTGGGAAATAATCAACTAGACCATCCCATCGTTTAATTTACACTGACCAGTATGTAAGATCAGAGACAACACTGAAACGTTATGCCCGAAAGTGCGCATTTTTATTATTATTTGCATGCTATTATTTTGTTAACGGATTGTTGCTAAAGCGTCTGGGCAAATGAGGTGCTTGTTGAAATGATAGAACTTGGGTACTCAAAGGACCGTCGTCGTCGTCGTCGTCGTCGTCTAGAAAGCTTAAAAAACCGGCTAAGACATCTAAATCCAGCTAACCGCTAAATATCTAAGCAACGAGTGAGTAATTTAGGCTCAAGTTGAAATAGGGAAAGAAAAATAACAATTTTCTAAGTGTTTGCTCCCTGCTCCTTGAATTGGCGGTGAGCGTAATTACTCGTTCTTTTGAATATTCTTCATACGAGGCAAGTTATTTTGTAGGCTTCTAGTTAAAATCAAAAGAAAATACTAGACAATTGGTTTCCTTCCTGGATGTTTGCAGATTGTTCGCTAACGTGCGTTTTCCATTTGGCGGCACAAAAGTAGTTCCGGCTACCTGTACGTAATGTTAGGGGCTATCGAAAACGAGGCCTGGTCCGCCTGCGACTTCATATATGTGATATTTAAGGCTCCAGAGCAGAGCGATGCAGTTACAAAAAGCGATAGACCTAAGAAGTACAGTGCAGTATTCGCAAGAAAAGCTAAATAGAGGAAGGGCCCACGAAAAAAAAATAGTTTCAATACTGAGTACAATATATATATATATATATATATACAAATGTATCGTCTCGTATATGTATACAGTAATTTTATGCTTCGTCTATTATGGAAAAACGTGCTAGTTTATATCAAATGTTTGTCTATCATTATTATTATCGATCCTTGCAAAGCACTTACCTTACTTGACTGCTTTCTCGTGACGAATTCTCAGCCCATTATCTATCAAACCCATTATGAGTACCCATTAGTTAGTTTGTGCAGCTGCTCAAAGCCGACACCCCTAATCCTTTGTATAGCCCTATTCTTAGTAATATTTAACTTATATAGCTATTTTAGCAGTATAAGCGTTTGTATATAGCGTATTTTGAACTATGATTGTTGGGTTATAATGAACTCCCCAAAAACATATGGCTGCCCAATACGGCAGCTGTATGTAAACGTTAATTAATTTCTGTCGTTGGCGCTCGTCTTGAAGTGTACCCAGTAATTTGTGGGCTCATTGTAATCACATTAGTAGAGAAACCTACCAGCTAAAATATCTTAGTTTTTAGTAACACGTTATCTTTTCATGCAAGCAAGACTTTTCACTGATAAGCGCCATTTGTTAGATGAAGTGCTCAGAGAAAAAGTCGGCCACGAACTGATATAATCAGTGTTGCTAATTTCGTATCGGCTTTGTAAGAAGTATTATAGAAAAATGAATAGATCAAGAATTACTCAGTAAGTAATCATTCTGCATGAGAGATATCAAGATGGACGAACGAAAACGGCCCTTGTGGTTATCACTCAAACGCAGTGTTTTAAGGGTTAAAGATAAATAGCTTCTAGCCATCCCTGAGCCTACTACTGAGGTTCCTTGTTTAAAAAAGGTGTGTCTGAGTTAGGCTGAACTTTCAATGAAGGACAGTTTTCAACTCAATAAAACTAGAACTACCTCAAGACGTGGATGATGACTAATTCTTCGTCCAGCTCATGCTAAGTACGGTTATAGTATCCATTTATATATTGTCCAACACGGGCATTTTCACCTGGAAATCTATTCAGGTATGTTAAGATTGGCGCAGCACGGTGGAAAACAGCGCATAGCCCTATGCTGAATAATTATATTGCACAAAACGGAGCTTTCATTTGAAACTGGACTGACTGGCTAGTCGTCCCCAGCCTGTCACGATGCTGCAACTCTATTACTTATGCCTATTGTGCCACAGTTAACGAAACAACTAGCTAAAAAAGCGGGTTACCGCTCGAAAGCCTCCATATATGTAGATAAAAGCGTGCTATAAAAGCGAACGGTACGAAAAGAAAAAGGCTTCGCTCTTTTTCGGTTCTTCGATGTATGCGAACTACGGTAAAATATCGCCAGCAACATACCTGCCCAATATAACGAAGCTAGAACACGAATCTATTCTCCAAATTTGCTGTCGACCCGCATTGGTGGGCCTATATTCCATTGTCACAGCCGCCATTTTGAACAACCTAAAGGGCGTGCTTCTATGCAATTGCATAAATAGCTATAAGAGAGTAATCTCATACGGTGAATCGATTCAGTCGCTTTGACTACCAGACAGAAATCTAGGAAGGGTCCCAGCATTGTTTGCGCCCAATTTCGCCATATTTTGCAGAATGAAGCCGCCGGCCTCTTAAGGCTTTCATATAGCAGATTGGTCATTAGCGTTCTCGTGTATGAAACACAGATGTGGTGACCAGCAGGGCCCGTAGGCTCTTGCGACATGATCTATAGCAGAACTCCTCTGTGACCAACCAATCCTCTGTGACTTTCATGCAAGACCTGGAGAAGAAATGCTGTATCTATGAAGAGGAACTAAGCTACGGAATGTATGGGACAAGCATCTCGGTAGAAGAGACGCAACGGAGCATACATTTCAGATCGTATACCGCCTGCCCATATGACTACATGTCACATACACTATTTGTTAGCCGGTGCGCGCTTGTTGTTAAAGGCAGCTTTGATGGCGTTTGTTTTCTATTATTTTGCAGTTTTGCAATAGATGGAGCCACATTATTTTGCAAACGCCTGAAGCGGTTCGTAAAATAAAGTGTGTCTAAGCGACAGCGAACAGCTATAGTTTACGAGGAACTTGCGAACGCCTGCTCTAGGTGTGTTTTTGCTAGTGAGCTATACTAGACAATATTACTAAATAATAATAATAATGAAATAAACAATCCGATTCTATTCAAACACGTGTGAGCGATCGACGATGGTCAATCAAGCGTATTTTTTGGTATTTTCATAGTCGTATATGTATATTGGCTAAAACGACAATAATCGACTGATCACAATGAACGATGTGGTGTACGTAACGAAGCATCATTGTACACGGTCCGTCATTAGATACAATTAGAAAAAAAGTTACTTTGAAACACAAACTTGACCTCTTTAATTGCAGGTTGAATTTTATGGGTTGATATTCGGACAAAGAAAATTTTTCTGTCGTCAATCGACCAATAGGCTATCGCTTTCCATAGTGTTATATTTTCTCATGGCAGCATCAGCCATCTACCTTCACCGAAGTAGTTTTAAACTGAAAAATAACGATGGCAAGTATTAAGCATTTGAAGGAAAAAAGCAAAAGTGAAGATGAATGCAGTCACCGAATGCATGTCGTCTGCCTCTCATCAAAAACCTTGGAGGAAACGGTTCAGGTAAGGCAGAGTGAGCGTCGTCCTGACTCAATCTACGAGTCTATCCTTCGTATGAAGGTCAACATTCTACAACATTGTCTCGACGAGCCAAAAGTTCCTGGGGCACATCTCGATGACTTCGAGATCCTGGGCTTTCTCGGCGAAGGCGGCTACGGTCAGGTCTGGCAGGTGCAACATAAAATGTCGATGGACCTCTTCGCGTTGAAGGTGCAATCAAAAGAAAAAATTATGAAAAATCGGAGACAGATCAGACGCTTGCTCAACGAGAAAAATATCCAGGGTGTGCTTGATCACACTTTTATCGTAAAGTTGTATTACAGTTTTAAGGATAACGCCTGCGTGTACTTTGGTCTGGAATATGTCTCTTGTGGTAATCTCTTTCAAGCGAAAATACGACACGGACAGTTCTGTGAAGATAAAACAAGATTTTTTGTTGCCCAAGTCGTACTAGCTCTCGAGTATCTTCACCGCTCAAATCTGATTTATCGCGATTTGAAACCGGAGAACTTACTAATGGACAAAAAAGGTTTTTTAAAAGTTGCTGATTTTGGTTTTGCGAAGCGCGTCACAGGGCTAACATACACTTTCTGTGGGACTGATGAGTACATGGCGCCAGAGGTGCTCACGAAACGAGGATACGACCGAAGTCCCGATTGGTGGGCGGTTGGAATACTTACGTACGAACTCATGCTTAAGTATTCACCATTTTACAGTGACGTTCCCGAACGACTTTATTATCGCATTAAAAATGATCGAGTCAGCTTTCCTGTGGGAGTCACCTTAAGTTTACCCGTACAGGACTTTATGTTGCGTCTCTTAGAAAAAGATACGTCAGAACGATTGGGGGTACTATTTGGCGGAACAGACGATGTCAAGCACCACGATTGGTTTCGTGGTATAAACTGGTTGGCATTATACCAGCAAAGATGCGAGGTCCCGCACACGCCGGAACCTTACGAGGCCAGGTATGCCGATATGAGTAAGTGGCCTCGGGCGAAGAAGGTCATGTACGAAAAAGAATTTGAAAAATTCTAGTAGAAGTAGCAGTATTAACGTTTCGCAGACGGAAATAGTCTTCACTTATATGACAAGTGGGAAAAATACGGCAATTCTAGGGTCTTCACGTTTCGTATGATCCGGAGGAACTGCAATAGGAAAACGCGAAGCTGGTCAACTGATTAATGGAAAGTCTTTGAAAATCAACTGCTAGTATCGTCCATGAATAGCAGTTCATAATTCGTGCACATCCATATATACATATGGGGTTCCGCAAGTAGTGCCTGCAAATATACTCTAGCCAACAGTTACCGACTTGCACAGTTAAATCAACGAAACTCACTGCTCCGATGATGGGGTATAAAGAAATTCGAATCGTACTAACCTCTGGATACGTTTTTTCCTCGGCTAATGTATATTATCAGCGTCTGGTGTATATATCGACAAGCGAGCTTACTACGGAACCCTTCTCCAGGGTATTCGAAGTCTAATGTAAAGTTAAATCTCGGAATAATGTTATACAGTAACGTCGCAAGTAGCTCAAATTATTATATGTAAATAAAAAAAAAATAGCTTATTTGAGTCAAAATAAGGATGTGGACTGAACAGGTTTACTTTTCCGCTCTAACCGCCATGCGCGAATTATAATCTGCCACTCAAATGTATGTTCCATATGGTAGGCATGGCATAGTAAAGCCTAATCCGCTCTCGTTGAAAACTTATGGCAGGGTCATACAACTGAATACCTCGAATATATAGAATAAATAAAAATGTGTTGCCCGCTTGTCACGATGGGTTTCGTTTGCAAATAGTGCGGATAATTGTCTGTGAAATGTTACGCGTTTCAGCTGGTCTGGGGTCGACACATACGAGAGGCGCGCAGTGTTATGTTATAACAATGATTATTAGAGGATCCAAAAATCAGTCAAGCAGTCCGCGTAGTATAGCAATAGAGATACGTCGCGTAATTTGCTCACGAGTGCTTTTTTCCAAATAAATTTCTTTCAGGCGCTATATTCGAAACGTACATTATTGTTAAATCGAACGGTTCACATCTAGAGCTTTGTTCAGGAACAAACTTCGCCAAGCGTTTTTACTACGTACGCCCTCCGACTAATGCAGAGCACTTATATATAAAGGCAATGTGTTGGACATGTTGCATTGATGAGGGTTAGGATTACCTTGAAACAACGATGCTTACATTTATTACTCTAGCTTTTCCTATAAACTTCAAGAAGTTCATACTGGAGAGCGCGACTGAAGCCAAAGCAAAGCACGTCAACTTCGTTGATACCCGAAAGTGTTACTTAATAGGTTTTGCTTAATAGATGAGAGATCATGAACAGAAATACTTTCAATAGGAACTCTAGCCATTTATTGCCTGCTTCGCAAATCCGACTGGAATCCGTCCTCGGAAACGGATGTTGTGGTAAGATTGACACATCCCTTCTAACCGATGCGGGTCACTGCAGTAAAGCACGTGTTTATCACTCATAACAAATAACTCGTATGACGTAGAGCATTTTTCATTAAAAGCACAGCGAAAGAAATCTAACGATGAATGGTTTCATCTATGTGAAATGTCAGCTATGTGAAATTCGTTTTCAGGAAATTTGTTCCGGGCTACAAAAATGGGACGGGGCTTAATCCGTGCAGGATTATGACCAAGCGTGTCGTTTATCTAACCTCGATAGATATGCACTCTGTGTGTCATGTCATATCGCTGATCTAGTCGTATACAGTCAAGCTTCTTATTATATCGAGCACCACGTAATTGGAATTGTTACGACATTTGGTTAAAATTTTTTAAACTCTTGTTCATACAGAACTACTGGTGAGTGAGGCAGTTTTTTTAGATCAAAAGATTTGGGCGAATACATCGCGGGCTCCAGCGGCGCTGGGTATCGTCGTTCATATAAGGCCATCCAGTTCATCCCACTAAACCACGGATGATCCTTGACATCGTCAGCGCCATTACGTAACACGCCTAATCTCTTGGTAAGGTCCTTTTGAAGCAGTCGTGTTATGACACAATGTGCGTCTGTGGTGACCCTAGAATCCAAAGGGAACACTGCAGTTTCGTTCTGAATGCGGTCGTAGATAGCTTCCGTTGAACGAGCGTAAAAAGGTGTAGTTTGATAGAGGATTTCATAAAGAAGAATTCCTAAGGTCCAGTAATCGACGGATTGCGTATATCCTCGTTTCGTGAACACTTCCGGTGCCATATACTCGGGGGTGCCGCAGAATGTGTAGGTAACGTTCTTTAAAGGTTTTGCATAGCCGAAATCGGTCAGTTTGAGGTAGCCGTCAGCAGCAACGAGGAGGTTCTCCGGTTTCAGATCCCGGTAAATGATTCCGCCAGCGTGAAGGTATTCAAACGAAAGCAGAACCTGCCCCGAGTAAAATCGGGTCATGTCCTCATTGAAGTGACGGTATTTTTCCTTTAGATCGAAGAAGTCGCCACAGGGTACCAACTCCAACACGAGATAGACACACGCGTTATCCTTGAAGGTGGAAAACAACCTTACAATAAACACGTAATCCGTCGCGGCCAGAATGTGTTTCTCATTCATTAGTCGCTCGAGCTGATTTCGAGATTTTATGATGTGTTCCTTTGACTGCACCTTCAAAGCATAGCTTACCCTGCTAATTTTGTGCTGTACCTTCAGAACTTGACCGAAGGCCCCCCCGCCCAAATATCCGACCACGATAAAGTCGCTGAAACTTGTCGTCTGTATCCGTACATTTTTTAAGCTGTTGCGCAGATTCGTAACTTTATTGGTAAGAATTTTTTTGTATTTTACAGACTGTTTTCGGTCGCTTCTTTTGAATCCAGTGCGTGAGCATGATCTACTCGGCGTGTCATTACGACAAAAATGTTCGATACCCTGACCGCGTGACCGCGTCGAACTGAAACTTCCCATCGTTGTTGCCGACAGAAGAATGATTTGATGGAAGTCCGAGATCACCGAAAATCGATATCGTCAAAAAACTGCAGCTATAATGGAGTGACTGAACGTTGAGCTTAGAAGCATTTCAGACTCACTGCCCGGCTAAGAAAAACATGATTCGATTCACGAGCGTATTAGGTTATTATGCAATAACGTTTGGCGGGATAGAAAATCGCGTTACACATACTTATCAACATGTATTCCGAAGTAGTCACTTTACGGGCAATGGGTGGATGTCGCCTATCACAAACAAATCGTGTTATTAGGTCTCAGGCCTTACAAAAGCAATAGCGCTAATAGTCTTATAAAGACTTTGATCTGCTGTTGCGGCAAAACTGCTCACTATTCGAAAAAAAAAAATCACAAATTATTATCAAAGAATTCGTCTCTACCAAATCAGATCCACTAGGTTCAAATTTTGTCTATTAAACTATTCAAAGGAGCAGTCTCGATAAAGGCGTACTTCTAGTAGGTTTAATAACGGCATGCTGCTTTGTAAAGTTCGTTTTATCCTTAAAACGCTACTCCGAACCGCGCTAAATTTAAGCTATAATAAGATATTTTTGACAAAAAGCTGAGCCATATTTATTTTTTTTATCGTTTAAAAGCGCTGCTTAGAGTAATGCTCAGATTTAAAGTTACGTTTGTAATGAATACAGGCTTAAGAATTGACGGCGTTTCATTCTATACGATTAGCCTAAAAACCGATGGTGCTCTATTCAGCATATGTTTGTACAACGCCCCATTATACCTCCCTTGGTTTCGCCTTCTCGGAAAAGACGCGACCATTAAGTGTTACCGTCAGAGTGTACGTGCCTTCGACTAGGACTATGGTTAAAAAGGTTAGTTCTTGCAAAAACGACATTGTTTTTCTGTCGGTTCTATCGTCCTTAGAGTTCTGCATCTGCAGTAAAAGTTTTCTCGTCGGAAAGCAATCGAAGATGGCCGGGTTGTTTGTACTTAAACTTGCTTTAAGGAGTTATGCAACAAGTTTGTTTCTTGGTTTTTGTCCCTTCTGAGAGTATCTGCGTAACGTTACATAGTCACTCTTTTGTTCAAGCGGCGTGTTTTTTTCGTCGTTTTTAGATGATCGTTGAATCTGCATTTTTGTCGTCATTGAGACATGCTGTTGGCTCCTTTAAATCTTTTTCGCTGACATATGTTAGTATCCTTTGGACTTTCCTGGAAATATTGGGCAATGGCTGATTATAGCAGATGTCCCAAAAATGAACTTCCAACATACGCCATGGCGAGTTTCTGTAATAGTTTTTTTTTTTCTACAAACAACTACAAAGAGCCAAAGATAGTGCAATAAGAATATCGAATGAACGCATGCAGGGTTGTCAGGATATGTCCTAACAGCCTGCTACCCGGGACTAAAAGTTATTTTTGAACATATATGCATATTTATGTCTATATATGTGTACAAAGTTGAAAATGAAGCTTTTGCGGTTGTTTTATTTAATACCACATTTTTAATCCGCCATCAAAAGATTATTACGCTACGTATGTTCCATTATTGTTCACGATTGTCTTACATTTTTCTACTAAACTATATGCTGTCTCGCCAGAATGTTCTACCACGTTTTGAGTTGTTGGCCCGCGTCGAAGATAGCGACATGAAGATGATTTTTCAAATAAACGGAAAAGGCGAAACTCCGTTAGCGTGAGGTCTGGAGAATATGAAAGCAGTAAACTACTTATTGGAAGTCAGCTTTGACGACATTTGCCGTGTGTGGCCTTGCGTTCTCCTATAGCAGGAGGATCAGACCTCATTTATCGAATCTGCCCTCTTGAACAGCCTGGCAGGTTCGATACAACTGGGCCGAGTGACTGTTCGGACCAATTATTTGGTTCGCGAGAAGTAAACCTGAGCGAATCAGGCCCTTGCAGTGTAAGCAAACGTAAGATATAGCGCTTCTTGAACCAAGACCTTGGCTCCTTTTGCGGAACGACCCATTCCGATCTGTAACAATCTTGTGTCAAAATTGGTTATTGCGGCCGCGCGACGCTTGATACCGAGCGAGATACAGCATCAAGCGATGATTTTTTGTGGGGTGCAAAAAATTTAAGGTACCCAAGCCCCAAGTTTTTGTGTAGATCCAAAGGATTCAAAGCGGTTAACAATGGTTGGATGGTCGCAGCCCATCTTTTCGGCAGATTCCCCTACCGTTTGTCGGCCATCTTTTTTCAAAAGTGCTTTAAAATGTTCATCATAAAGGTCAAATGGTCGGTCAAAGCAGGAGGCCTTTTCTAGGCACTGACTGTCATTTGTAAATTTAGCAAACTACCTTTTAGCGATAGCGTCACTAGGGTGTACAAGGAAAATGCCATGTAATGTTTCAGCAGCGTATCAACGAAATGAATGCTACGCAAGGTGCCAAAAATGCATTTTCTCCACCTGGAGCACCCATCTTCGAATAGCTCTTCCTGGATAGGGTTCAAATTTCACTCATAACACAATACATATAAAATATATGTATGTATGATATAAGGATGGACGACAGAAAGCCTCCAACAAAAACTTTAGTATCTTTTTTCTATCGTGATGCTTGCGGCACGTTGTCTTTCGAGTGTTGTCATGTAACAATAGTTTACCTCCCTAAACTTAACTGGCTGTTCAATACAGAGTTTTTCATAGTCCCCTTCAATTGATAACAGCCCTGATTAACAAATTAGTATTTATGCAGCTGTAGTAAACAACACCTGCATTGAATTACCGAAGAAACACCACAAGCTTCCGAAGCTTTACGATTGCTTTAGGGGTTTGCAGCTGTGACGTGTGAACAAATAGGACAAGCTTTGTCGTCTCTCTCTCTTTGATTTTCGTTAAAACGACGGGACATGCGTTTGCTCAGTTGTCTACTTTATTAATCTGACTGACATACATCAGACCTGGGTGCTAACGCTTGCGCACTCTGAAATTGATCGGCTTTGACTTTCAACGCATCGCTTTTGTGAAGGGTATTCAGCGAAGTCCACGTTCACGTTAAAAATCTCCTTTCTTCTTCTTCTTCTTCTTCTTCTTCTTCTTAATTCTTAATTTTTTACAACAGCCTACGGTGTCTATAGTGTACATGATAGGCGAAACATGAAATTTATCCCGCAGACCATCCTCACCGCTGCAGTCACAATGTAAAAGTTATTTTTTTGAACTTTTTCCATTTTCGAATTTCCCATAAATAATTACATTATATCGCTACATTATGCCTGCTAGAAATCCGAGTTATAATATCTGTGTAAGTAGCCTCAAATTTCAAAGTGTACAGAAACATCTCGAATACAGAAACAAAATATTGCTAAACGTTGTATCGTAAAATAGTGTCATCTTGAAATAGGAGATACATTTTTGTCAAGTTCTATATATATATATATATATATATATATATATATATATATATATATATGCATTATCGGAGATCTTTATATATATAAAGATCTCCGATGATACATGTTTTCGGTTGCACAGTTGCAACATGTTTGCTTACTAACAATAGGAACACCGAGGTGATCTATAGCCGAATCCGAGGTCGGACCTATGTTAATCGTTTAGTAGAAATAGGAAAGGCAAGAGAGATAATAATCCCCACACTTACCCAGTTTCTCCAAGTTTCTCTTAATGAGGCTTCTGTCTTAACAGGTCCCTGAAGCAATACGAAATAACCGTACTAACGTCTTTTGCAGAAGGAACAATTGATAGCCAATTATGGAAAACGTTTTCAATGACCTTAGGCCTAAAATTTCTTAGATCTAATAAGTATCTAAACTGAAAAAGCGAAATTTGATTTATACGTTGTCTGAAATACAACGTAGATTAGACGCTCGACCTGATTTTCTATAGCCCTCTACACATCCTTAGGAATCAGCCTTATTTATGGAATTCTGGTCCTCATAACTCGACATTCACTTATAAACACACAAACACATGGGTGCTAGATACATATTAAAGGCTGCTACAGGGTTCAGGTCACGGGTGGCTTAGCCTGACGTCGATGTGTACAACCTCTATCCACCAGCGATGAAGGATGGATGTGTAAGCATCTGACCAAGAACCACACTTCTAGAGTTTGGCATATTGGCACAAACAATTTTTGATTGGAAACGCATCGATCTGGCAATGTTTGCTACCGATAGAAGAAGTAGCAGTAGCATTAGTACGGAAACTATCGTATCCCAGAATCTCTGACCAATTCAGTGTTTACTTCAGCGATTCAATGTCCGGCAACTATTGCTGTCTCGCTGGTGACCTTATCGTCCGTTCAGTGAGAAATGTGTGTTGCCTCAACCGAACAAGACAAGACTGTTGATACTTTACGGTATCCAACCGTCATTTCACACTAAGAACGCACACAGCCCGAGTAGGATCGACTCCGTCGGTATGAAGGACGACGTCGACGACGGCGGCGTGCCTTGCCCTGATACGTATAATGCGAGCAAACTCCATATCTGTTTGAGGAATATAGCGATTTTATTCGATAAATATACCTTATTAAGTGTTATTGTGATGGTTTACAAAGTTAGGAATATAATCTATAAATAATTAGGCAGAACTGAAGTATGATCTTTTTAGAAACATGGGTCGCTACATGGTTAGTCCTGAAGCCATCGAATATTTCAATGCAGTGCGCATAGGAGAATTGGACTAATGACTCCGATTCTCAGATGCTTGTAATCAGAGTAAAAAAACAGCATTATGCAAACTTTGTTCATTCAAACTTCTAAGATCTAGCATGTCGCTCCGTCTGCGTAACGGACCACCTGAGTGCGTCTCAAAGGTGAGCCTCTCCCACGACGGATAGCGCGCTAAAGACCTTCGTTATGCCGTTAGAAACAGGGCGAGACAGGACACTCAGGAGCCCATATAATTTCTAGCTAGCAAGTCTACGCCGTTAATGACCACTCGATCTGTATGGACGCACTTCAGCATTCGAGATGCGCATTGATTCCTCGCTAATATCGCGTCTTCTTGTTAAGTTACGTAAGAAGTACTTCGAAAGTGGAACTTTTATGTCATTATTTTCTTGATTATTTAAGAAATATTTGCTTTTTTACGGGACGCTTTGACTTGAACGAGATGGAAAAAAAATTGTAATTACATGTTACCCATCCCGTTGCATAAATCCGAAAGAAGTAAAAGAATTCTACTCTTCAGAACGCCTCCTAGCTCCCGTTAATGAAAGAGCAATACTTCGTTTAGGGGTACAGATGTAACCATCTAGGCACTCCGATCCGAGTTTCGGGTCCAGTATCGCTTTTCCATCAGACGACTGGCTTCTTTATCCAATTTTTAAGCCACATTAATTTTACGCCAAGTATATACATACAGTTTAAACGTTTACACTATTCTGAAATATAGAACGATACATTTTTTTCACGAATACACAAGTAATAATTTTTGCTTTATACATTTTCCTTAGAACGCTTTCGAAGTTATTTCTACCAGGACAGCATCGTTACGGATAAGGTTAACTTCGTAATCTCGATGCACTGTTCTATGAAGTGAGTTTTGTGCCGTGTGTTCACATTATTCAATGTATTATCTAGAATTAAGCGTACCTTTGATTGTGCATCCAGCAGAGATTGGGGTAGTTATATTTCAATATCATTGAATAATCTATATACAGCAACTACGTATCGTTAGATTAGATTCAATTAAATCTGTGCTTATTTCCCCTTGGGTAACGGCTACTGTAAAGGTAGCCCGTACCGACAATGCTGAATGTCCTATTGCCTGACGCTTATTAATGCCGGTACTGCAGATAACAGAGGACCACTTTTAGAGGGTTGGCTAATGCTGAACGACCCCGTGACTGCACGTTAGGGTTACTGGTCCGAATGCTGTGTCCCATAACGAGTCCATGATGGATGAGGAACGATGCCGAAAGCGACCTTGCTACATCTGGCATTCCTCGATGGCTATGTATTAGGGGTCTGCCTAACTCAGTGTGGGCTTTGCCAGTGAAATACAATGCTTTGCTTCCCAGAGAGCAGATCAGGTGGCAATTGCGTTAAAACCAGCTAATCTGACTAGGTTACATCGAGTCGTTATCGGCTATCGTTGCAACACCTAGCTAATTGCAACAGTAACAACAATCATAGCAATGATGCGTTTATCAATTTTCCTAAAAAATTAGCCATGAAACACGGAGCCGCAGGAGTTTTCTCGAAGTGCGAAGCACGAAGCAATTGCTGTAGTAAACCAGCAGCAGGACCAGCGTGGCTATGTATTTGATTAACTGTTACGGTATCGGCTTAACGCATTTCGGTCGACGGAAGCTGTACGTTACGTTAAAAAGAAAAATATTGGTTCAGCACTACAAATATCAGAGCGTTCAATTCCCCTAATACCATGTTATATTATGATTTAATCAATAAGACCATCTAAACAATCACAGCAGTCACTGTTAATTGTCGCATTTTAGACATATGCTAACGCTGCAGAATGATAACATAGAGCTACAGTAATATAGAAATAGTGTTAGGATACTTCTGTGACAAATGCGTGATATAATTGGATTCGCTTTTGCTCTAATCATCTGAACAAAGGCCGTGATCGTCACCAGACCTTCTTCAAACCCCACCCTGTATTTGTACAACGTATCAGAGGTGGGGATAATTAGGCTAAGAGTTATTTATATTAAAAAAAAAAATTATTATGATTTTCCGTTGTAGTACCGAAAACTCGGACGCGTAGATACTGCAAGCGGCCATCCTCACCTCGCACATCCTGTTAACCAGCTGTCAACACTCAAACGTACATAAATTTCTATTGCTATTAATCCTCCTACATGTATTTGTAATATATAGTGCGAGTTGATCTCGTCGAAGAAAACCTCGTGCTTTACAAATATCTAAATGAAATACCTGCTGGAGTGGGATTCGGTGAGTGCGGAAACCACAACTGCTTGGCCTGATTAACTTAGTCACAGTTGCACAACTTTTGCCTATTGAAATACGATAGCTGACGGCAATAGTCAGAGAACAAATGATTTTGCCAACGTTTAAAATAGGCTTAATTGTACCGGGCAATTATTTCGAATACCTGATAACCCTGACTTTGATCAGTGTGTTACATTTTGGAAACGACGGTCCGACAGACAATTGAGTAGGAACTTACAACTTAAGTCAGGCTATATCATTTGGAAAAAAGGCTGTTCCACTACCATATATACACATACTTGCTCATAATTCTGTGTCGATATGTTGCTCAGTACTAACTCATTGCGATAATTCACATAGATTTTACTTATTGTACTCAAATGCATGTCAGGGACTCGATGGCGCAAGGTCCTACGGGGCGCATAGAATGAATGGGGCGAGAGGATTTCAGTATGGTCTATATTTCGCTCACTTTTCGGGATAAATGATATGCCTAGAAAAGTTGTCCCTGGTTCAACATAACGGCGAATCAATGTTTGTTTCGTTCATTGTACATTTCGTTATTTTGCTCAAACACTCCGGATCCAGCATCGAGCTGATGGTGAAATTTTTGAACTTTTTTGGTAAACGCGTGTGTACGGATGGTATCACCGGACGATCGTCAACCTCTTCTGGTATAGGGTCGAGTCGACCTCGTTTCGTTTGATCAATTTCAGGCGACAGATTTCGACAAGGCCGTTGATCGCCCATTGCGTCCATAGTTTCGTCGTTTGATGCTACTAACAGCAGTTGAGCAAATACAACCCCCATAGTTGTTGTGATGAACTTAAATTCACTTTGTTATTGTCCTGTATAGCCCCAGTTTTATTTCGTCAGTGAGCAGAATTCGTGAGAGGGCCTTTCGCGTACGTGGGCCATATTTTTATATCGGTCAAGCGAAAGCAAACGATTGTAGATAGATTATCGTCAAAGTTCCCGCGCTATGCATCTTGAACAAAAATCATTTTTTGATAATCAATAACTAAGTTCAATGGTCTTTGGAAAATTAAACACCGCCAATAGGACGTTTTAATGTCAAAATTAGCAACACCATTCTGCTACAGAGTGTTAATACAATATGATAGATGGTAGAATAAATGGCGACTCCTGTTTGACGAAAAGCACATGATTTGTTCTTAGAAATTGCATCTTTATATGTCTTTTACGGTATTTGAATCACCGACCTTTAGGCCCGAGTACTGCTCGTGTTGATATTTTTTTGGTCGACAAAATGGAACAAGCAAAAAATGCTTTTCAATAATATTAATAAATAGCGTAAAATTTGAAATACTAAATTAGTGCCAAGATATAGTGCCGCTTGTTCGTTTCGTAAAGTTAGACGTGTAAAGTAGCACAAGTTTCTAAAAGACCGCACGTTTTAAAAACCACAGACCTATCCGCGTTTACGGAGTAACTATGTAGTCAAAACAATAAGCAAGATAGTTTATGTCGGAAAAATATTCTAAAGAAACAACAAATGAATCAATTGATTCACTTCCCTGTACAAATTATATTATACTTAAATATCGATAGCAAAATTCAAGATTGTAACCCTTTCCTCCAGTTAGACGCTTTACTGTCTAGGCCATTACATCAGTTAGAGATTGGTTCATTTCCAACCTCAAGCGACTTTGATTTTCCTACTCGGGCTGTTAGTACCAACTAAATCCAAAAATAAATACATTGCTTTGGTTCGACATTAATAGCTAAGAAGCTGTTAACGGTAAGGACATGGTATGAGAACGTTCGCAACTTCGATTCGGCCTGCTAACTTTCGCATATTTCTTTGGGTTTAAAATCTCCTGCAGTTTTATACTATATTCTTCAAAATATTTATACGAATGTACTGAAACAATAAAACGATACTCAACCATTAATTCTGCCAAAAAGTCAGTGATAGCAATAGAATCCTGTTTGTTTTTCCCTATCGACGCTTCACTTCCTGCCAAACAGGTAATTCACGCGCGTAAATATTTATGTGCCACTCTATATGGCTAAGCAACTTTCCTCTGGCCCTCTCACGGTAATCCCTACCTCGACGGATGCTTTTTTCCTTCCAGAATTCACAAGCAATCTCACACGCCAAGCAAACTCATTTGGTTTTCTGCAGCCAGAGTTCTGTGAAGCATCTAAGGGCCGAACAGAGTTGCGGGCAAGGGGAGGAAGGCAACCCTTCCTTGTCTTCACTTACATTTTAAACATTAATAATGCTGTAACTAGCCAAGTGGAAAATTTTGATCCTACTCAGCCTTGCGTCTAGACCCTTTTCACTGATTCATTGATTCACCCCGGTGTCCTTCGTCCGGTTTGGGCAGAGTAGCATCTCACTGTCGTCGCCGCCGTCGCCCGAGAAATCAAATTCCAGTTCAAATTAATTAGCTAACCTCTGTCTCCTTATTCCTAGGACCTTTTTGCCTGCCCTAGCAACTCCTGGCCATGCTATCAGGATTTTACTTCTCTTTTTTTCCTTCCTTTGTATTCTTGTTGAAAGTTCCTGACGCAGACGAAGCTATATATAATCATGTATCATCCACAGTGGGTCAACACAAACCAGTAGTAAGCTACGTATCTGTAAGCGATAGCGCACTGTATGCTATGTATACCGTTTTATAGGCATCAGTCCACGAAAACGACTCACATATTTTTTAACTGCTTTTTCCATATTACGTACACAGTGCAAAGATCATAGCTACAGTTATTAAGCTGCTTCTGTTTATTACTATTTAAGACACTAAATAAGCCATCCGGAGGCATGATCTACATCTAAGACCACATCTGTGGGAAAGCAAAAGCTGCACAGACAAACAGAAATCTCGCTTGTATGTATACATAGCAATTGTATGAAGAGCTAGATTGCAAAAAACAATTTGGCGATGAACTGGCTCCAGACGGAGTCATAATAACTAGAAAGGAAACGTACTGATGATACCGAGAATGTTAAATTCACATTTTCAACACAGGTCACAAAACAATTATCGCAGACAGGCCGCGTATCGGTAAGGGAGGCATCTTGAAGGTATTTTTTAGAGTCTAATTTGAGACAGGTCACTATGCCAGTCCTACTCTATTTAACCTAACGCAATGTGCGAGACGGACATGAAATACTTAACGAATTTAGAACTAGGTCGAGTGCATTATGCAAGATACACGGTGAGGTTTCACCAACAGTTAGCGATTACTTGAGGTTCGACCTAATCAATGAATATTTTGACGGTGCTATTTTATTTCTTTTCGAGGCATTTCTCGAAGTAAGGAAATTCTTTTTTATGTTTTGGCTTATCTCTAATTTTCTTCTCATGAAAGTCAACAAAGAGAGAAAAACATTTCGAGCACCTCATGTACTTTGAAGTTGTTATGTAGTCGATAGCATACAAGGTTGTTCCTACATAAACTATCAATGAACTAACTACCTTTTCGATGGCTTTGCTGTCCGTGCCTAGATAAAAGTAAGGAAGATCACGAAATGATATGTAGTGCTTCTGTATAAAGATTCTGTGAAGATTTTTTCAGATGTAGGTTATTTCTTACTTTTAAAATCCCTTGTTTTTCTGCAATTAGCCAGTTTATTTTGGTGAAATCAGTAGCGGGAGCATGTTAACAGTGGATTATAAATTGTGATTAACCTGCCAAAGAGCTCTAGTCCAAAAAATTTCCATACATAGCTTTCTACGGAATCCTTCCTTCCTTCCTATCCATGTTAACTTTCTGATATTTTCGAATATAATGCAGCACTAAAGGGGAATCTGAGTATTGGCAAAAAAAGTCAGCGAGAGACCTATCCTACAAGTATTGCCGTTGTCTAAACAGCACAAACGTAAATCTATAAAACTTGTTTGTTACTTATCAATTAAGCTTACCAACAAGCCAAGCTTGCAAAGGTCTGACGTTCAAAAAAAGCAAAGCGTTCGAAAGGTTTAGACAGGTAAGCTGCTAGGGCGTGTCTAGGCAATCGACGAACGAAAAAAACGCCGAATCCGCGTGTCCTCCGTAACCATAATGATCAACCAAAATAGCCACTAATACCTGCACCAGCGGTTCAAAGCAATGGCATTGTTTTCGAGTCTGATGGACTTCCGGGTCTTTTGAGTGGACACCCAGTGTTAAATCTCTCTTCCTTAAATTATGCGGAGTCCAATAACAAGCGGCTAACACATAAACATTAGCTTTGGCTGACCAAGAAGCTAACAACTGGTTTTCGGTGATTCCGACATGGGGATTCCAGAGCCTGTTTTCGGAGCCTAGAGAAAATACAATGTTTCTGCCTTAGGTATGACAGTACTACGCTTTTGTTGTCTTTATCTGACGCTTTTCTAAGAAGCATCCATTTAGCGGCTATTTGCATTCTCATGTTATTGTATTCAGGTTCTAATCTTGGGCATCTGTATACAGTTCCTCGCTTATAACCTCCCAGGTTAGTAAACAGCTGAAACAAATATTTATTTAGCATATTATAACACAGTCACGATAAAATCCTCCTCCATATTTAGTTTATAATAGTATTGCGAAGTACACAATGCTTCGCATGGTCAAAGAACGGAATAAGCTAGACTATGTCTATTACCATGACGTTGCATCATTTACAGGCTTAATTAGCCCACATATTTTTTGCACTTCGATAAGGTTACAGATAGTATGCATAGTATGCATATAGACTTTTGTAACGTGCCTGAAAACAACTGTTTAATAAAAAAACAAAATGAATAATTCGTAACCTATTTGTTTAGGTATACACATTGAGAAACATGCTTAGTACAAATTGTTATGCAGATCCTTCTTTTTGCTCTTTACTGTTTTAAATTGTGGTAGGTAGCATAGTAGTACAGATAAATACTGCATGCTGTATCGAAGAACTCAGCGTGCCAAAAAAAAGAGCGTAAAATAGGGGCAAGGCCATCCAAATACACGAGAACGGGCCCGAGTAAGCTCGAGAAATCGACGCTAACAACAATTGTATAGAAGCAACTTGATCGGGCAGCACTGTTTCAACTATAAGACAGCCCCCTAGAGGCCTTCGCCTAAATATTGCCTAGAGAATGGCAAAAAAATCTACAAGGACTAACCGTAAACATCTCAGAAATATCGTCTAGCGTCCCGGAAAGGTCGTCCTTGTTCTTCACTAACACCTTAGTTTAGCCAAATATACTTCTGTGCCTTTCTGTGATCGAAAGTGAACCAAAAGACGTTAGCGTTTTTATAGAGCCTTTTCACAGATAATTTCGTTATACTCTCAAATTTCAGTCATAAACTACATATATCTGTAGCTTAAACGTTACTGTCTTTCACACACAACAGAAAGATAAGCAACCAAGACATACTTTCTTTATAACTCAACAACAGCATCGTTCCTGCACTGTGTCCAGTCCAGCTTTATTTGAATCTATTGGAACATTGTTTATATTCTATGTAGAGATAAAATAACGTTGTAGCAATGTTTCTTAGTTCGAAACGAAGAGCTCGATTTGAAAAAACTATCGAAGGATTCTCGAGATGTAAGGAGGCTCTGAATACGTTCGAGTAACAAGACGCGCCACCTCGAAAAATTTTATTTTCTCATTAAGTATTGGCGACGGATTAGGTGAAATACACTGTATTAAGTATCGAAATCGAACGCTGCTAACATTTTCGGCGTTCGGGAAATGCGTTTCTTTCAATTAATCTTCATTTGATTCTGTGCGCCGAGAACGCTGAGGTCTTGTTTCGAAAAACCCTTTCAGCCAAATTATGACACCCATTTTACGGCTGAATACATAATGATTCATTCCATTGGCGTGCCACCGGAAAAAGGTAATCCGTACGTGCAAAGTGCGGAGAATATGGCTGGTGCGAAAGAATCTTACGCTTGAGTTCTCACAATGGGACTTTCATCATTTTTGCATGCGCAATTTGGCATTGTTGTGGAGCAAGATAACTTTACGCCATCTATTTGGGTCTTATCTTGTTCGATCGATAAAACTAAACTGGGTACTGATTCGTTCCGTATTTCCTTTGCCTAGTTCATAGATTTTCGCCAAACAACGAATGCAGCGTTCTGGTCGAAGATTTCATCTTTGATCATGGAAAATCTTTTTAAACAAGGAAGAATCCTTGATGCGTCAAATAGCCCAGGCTACGTCGACAGCTTTTGACTTGGACAGAATGCAGAGTGGGTTCTGTCCCACTCTGTATATATTTTAGGTGCCTTTATGTCAATTTACAGCTGGTCGTATGATTTGTACTCCTGATATTTTACCAAATGTGAGCTGAAGATTCTCAAACTGTGTTTGCTTTACCTTGTGACGAAAAATATTAATCTGTCTAGAGTTACTTAACGACTTGAAGAAATCGTAAAGCTTTCAAATCTACGTATCGTTAGGAGACACAAGTTCGTAAGTGCTTATAATATGTCTATCGGCGACTACAAGCTGCTCGTCGAGAACACGTTTGTGATGATGATAATTTCTTCGTATGGCACCTAAGTTATCACATCGATAGACAGAAATCTAAAAAAAAAAATGGAAGTTTACGGTATAGTTGCTCAATGTACGATAGCAACAGTGCGTTAGCCTCCTAGGCAAGGGCACCGTTGCATAGTATTTATCACGGTTTCCCCCGCATCTATTGCAAGCGCACCTTTCGATCAGTTGATGGAACTACATAACTTATAGTGGAAAGCGTAGATTACAAAATGAGTGATTACACGAGGGTTTGTTTGCTTCGCTTCCACCAGTCATGGTCTTGTGTCACTTCCGCACTGGCTAATTTGGCGACTTCCTGCTCCTTCCTGCCAAAACGCCTACCTTGCCTGGGTTCTAAAACAAGATGTAAGATCCTCGATAAGCAGTGAAGTATCAACAAGGAGGTAAACTAGTCGATTTCTTGATCTGGTGAAGGCCCAGGGTATGCTTTAAAAAAGAGATATTCGTTAAGCAGTGTAAGATTCCCTGCATTGAGGCCTTACGCTTACATTTATAAACTATAGTTATTCCGTAAGCCACTACTGGTGCCTCTTTAAAGTCTGAGTATTACGAGAGAATATTAAATTTAGGAAAACTATATCGTTTAGTGCCCAAAAATGCTCGTGCAAGAAAGCTTCTGAACAAAGTAGAGCACGTGTTGGCTGTCTTTATGAAGCATGTGTTACGAACAGTGAGATCCAATACAGATTGAACCATGTTTGATGCAATTAAAGGGTAACCATTACCAGCAAAAAAAAACTGGCCCAAAGCACATCGTTACCCTATGCATTTGCCAGGCTTAAATGGTTACGAAGGCTCACCTGCTAGAAAGCTGTTTTACTGAATTGACAGGAACTAATCAAAGCTTTTGAAACACAAATATATATATATATATATATATATATATAACGTTAAGCAGTTTTAGCGTACCGTCAGCTTTGGTGTTGAGTTGATCAATCGCGTATTGTCTCTTAGTTTCCTCAGATTTCTCTTAGTTTCCTTATACGGATAAAAGGTGGCCAATAAATAACTAACCGACATAGCTCAAAAATCAAAAAAAAAAACACTAATGTTCTATGCATCCATAGAACCCATCCAGTTATGCAAGATAGTTAAACAGTGCTCTCTGAGCTACAAGTTTGATTGTGCTGCTAGCTCTGGTTGCAGTTCAACCGCATACGTTGTTCTTACATATGCTTTCATTTTTCCCTACTGCCAGTTAACATAAAATGACGACGGTAATTTTTTACATCAAATAAAATTATTCCTTTGTACAGCGATGCTCCTTAGATTTGCCGCCACCTTTCGCAACGAGATAATTACTGTTTGGACCAACAAAAACACGACGTTTCACTATGACGTCCACGGCAAGTCGAACTAATAAGACTTATTAACTCGGGCCGCAGAATGCATAAAGGCAGTCGTTCGCTTTCTATGATCATTTGCGTGGCCAGCCAAGACCACCCTGAGGTTCTTGGCAGTACGTAAGATTCAACTCGAATGAAGTTACTAATGTTAACTTTCACATTGCGCTGAACAAGGTTATCACACGCGGCGGAAATGGCTAGTCGGTCACTTTGGAAGATAGAGAAGTCCAGCTGCTGATACTACTACTCCATCTATTTTATATTATGGAATATAATGAAAATACGAAAAGGAAATGGGCGTCTGATTGAAAGACTATAAACGCTCGTTGATTCTATATTGATGCCTACTAACAACACGTTTACTAAGTATTACACCAATCCGGTTTGAGTTTGGGAAAGAATTGGGAGTTTGAAAAATTTGAGAGAGAGAGAGAGAGGCAAAGGGAGAGAAGTTTTGAGGTTTTGTTTGCTTCCCCACAGTTGTTGGTGTCTAAAAAATAAACATGTTATGTAAAAAGATCTAACTGAATCCCCACAGAAAATACTTTGGGCTTTGTACGTTGTAAAGCGCAATTCTTTTTAAAGAAAAAATCAAAATTGCCGTTAGAACATCTCCAAACTCTGTCGAACATTGCTCTTGTCAATACTGAGCAATTAAGATTTTAGGATGTTCGTTCTATGATTAAAGGTATCTTCGTCCGACGTTTTCATTATTGTCATTCCGTCGGGTTTGTTGGCAGCTTCAGCTGGCGAAAAAAATGCTTCGCACAGTCGTTATTAACGCTATACATATACAAACAATGACCGTCGAATCACTACATATAAAAAAAAGTACAACACAATTTTACTGGCTGAGCTTTTTGGTTGATTGTCCGCGTATGCAGGTCTAATAAGATGCTGTTAATTACTGATATAGCACAAATGGTCAAAAACAGACAGAAAAAAAAAAGAAGACTTTAACACCTTAGGACAACTCCTAATGTAATTCTTTTCTCTGGGATCTTCTCCCTATGGCCGCAGCAGTGCCGTTAGTTTTTCACAATAGGTACCAATCGTGATAACGTAAGGCCCACCAGGGGCCCCCGCCTATCGACGACACGCTCATTACGTGATACGCATGAAATTCACAATGCGTGGAGGTCGTGTCGTTTTCGTACAAACGGTTACAAACTTCAGAGATTTCACGTTATAGCCTGGCGGTTAAAGACATATCTCTCTGATTTAGCAGCCATATACTTTTGTTGCAGCGTGTTGCTATTACAGGTATTATATCATAAGAAATGTATCTGTTACTCCTTAGCAATTAATGCCTTTAAGAGTTCGGCGGTTTTACAAGCAGAACAAAAAGTAGGCTTGCTTCGATTCATTTTATATATCGTGTTAGAACGTACCCTTCTTAGTGATAAGATATTTGCGTAATGCTGAAGGCCTAAAAATAATGGCCTAAAAAACATTATTTAGTCAATGCTAATTTGATTATAGTATAGGTGACGTCTTTTCAATTGGGCGACCTGCAGGAGACACATCCTACAACAGCTGAGGCTTGTCTAGCCGTGTTGCATTTCGTCTGTTAATTATCCCAGTTCAGTAGTCGGGTTAAAGCTCAAGCTGTAAGCCATATAAATAAGCAGTAAGGTTCTTAGTTGAAATACAATGCCTGATTGCGATCGGAGATACAAACCCAAAATTTCGCAATGAAACATTTGATGCAAATGATCAGGTTGTGACGGCTCAAATTAGGAGCGGTAATAATCGACGCTTTTCCTTATCGCAATAGCCATATGCCTCGACGCACATTATCTCCTCGAATCCTTATCAGCGATACGAAATTGTTTTAACAGGATGACCTTGACCTTTCTCCACAAGCTTCGACGAGACTTTGGCCCTAGAACATTTCATGGTGGTTAAGTTGACCAGACATCCTTGTTAAATAGAAAAACAAGGCTTATTTACCGTGCAAATTATTTTCAGCCTTCTGGATCCTACTTGAGGGGCCACTGAACACGTCACTAATTGTAAATGCGTAAGCATTGTGCAGACGCGGCCGCAGATATTCGAGCCTCAAGTTAGTTTATCTACACGATACCGAAAAGTTACATGAGGTGCAAACAATGTGAAATTAACCAGTGCTGCAACTGGTTAGAGGGCTTTAACGAAGCAGCAAGTTAAACCTAACGGTTTGGCGGCTAGTTCAGACCATCCTCGCTTAATTAACCAAGTACAAATCCGTCGAAACGATCTGATTGAGGGGTGCGAAGCCAAATACGTGTGCACAGATTCTGAACGCCCCGTACTAGTACCATGTTTTTCATCAATGTGCAACTTATATTAATGTGGGCATCAATTGTAAAGATGATCAAAACTAATCGAACATCTATCTACGAAACACGTAAAATTACATATGTAAAGGAAGTTATAAACTAACAGACAATCCACATACCCGGCTGCGCCGTAAACAGCATACTAGCTATATTGTCATCGATGCAGATTAGATGGGATATGGGCCGTAAGGTTGCCCCAGAATTTCTGTCTTGCAACCAAATACCACTTACACACTGAAAAGTTGTCGACGTGTTAACATACAGGAGAATAGTTTAAGGGGCTCAGCGAGTCAGCGTTTGAACAACAGAGTCTGAAAATAATCAAATGAATCAGCTGGTAGCGATCTTTCGCGGCAAACTGACAAAACAATCAACATCTATCTCGTTGCAACAATTGCTTTAAAAGGCTCTTCGTCCCACAGAGATGCCATGTCTTGACTGTAATTACGTAATTATCTAAATTGTGCTAGAATTAATCCCGCAAAGCACAGCGAAATGAGACGCTAAAAGGCCAAGGCGAAAATCACCGTTGCCAAATATAATTATCTTTATTATCTTTTACCCAAACAGCTGCTGAGGGTGGCCAAAAAAGGAATGCAAATAGGTTCCGCCGTAAAAGTTCGTTTTCGTAACATCTCGCTAGAATAAAGATCAACCGTAGGTTAATGGATAAATAAATTTTAGCTTCAATGTAATGTTATACCTTTCAATGATCTTGCTGTAGATTTTATCAGATTTCCAATACAATCTTTTTTAAGAAATAAAATAGCTCCGAAAATGTTTGTCACAGAACATGTATAGTACACATTCAATATGCCTGAAAATATTTCAGACTCACACTACTATACGGTGTACTAAGTCCTTGATAAGGGCACATTTTTGTGTGTCCTTGTTCACAACGAGAGTCAATATGGCGAACCCTAGGCGTTACACTAACAATTTAGTGCGTTAATAAAATTGGCCTCGAAGACAGCGAAAAAGTCCGGCTGGACAAAGTATGGCGGTAAAACTCTACATACCATATGATCACTTGCTTAGCTTTCTGAATTGGTAAACTAGGGGCACGTAGTAGGCGGCTTCGTTTCGCTGTTGTGCCTGACCACAGGATCCTTTTTACGCTTACAGGCTTTCTCTGTGATGATTTGGACCTTTGGCCAATCGAACAGATGCGACGCATTTCGGTTAATTTAACTTCGACACCTAGGTTTTCTGAAAGCGTAGGTAGAGCCACAAACGAGAAAGCAGGTTCCACTGACTCTGCGCAATATGAGCACCCCTTGAGGTTTGGCATCCGTTAGCTACAATTTTAGCGATTCGGTAGCTGAAATAACTATGCATACCTTCTGTACCGAGACCTTGACTATGCACGTAACTCACCGTAAACATTTCAAAACAAATGTGCATTCGCTGCAAAGATCATAACCACAGAATACCAAGCTGTACAATAATTCGTGACCACCGAGAATATTTAGGAATGGAGAAGATTTCAGATCTTACAAATAAATCATATATTTTTATGGAGAGACCAAGAAACCACCGTTGCTATATCGCCCCAAGTTTATTTAGCAAAAAGACATTTCGGACGGCACTCTATATTCTTAAAAAAAATATTTGCCGTTCAAAGATGTCAAGATTGCGAAAGTATATCATCTCATCCTTAAGCCGCCGGCGAGAGTCCGCCGTGTTGTCGCTGGCTCGAGGATCAGTGACCTGTGTCTGTGTGGTTAAACTTGGAGGCTTTTAGATTCTGATTTAGACTGGAGTAGGAACTTGAGTTCGTTCATGCGGTCGTTGGCGTCTTTGTCTAAGCAGAAGTACATCACAACGCTGGATATACATAAAAACTATATTTGATCAAATTACCTTTGCTTTGTGCTATATACATACATACATAAGGGATTTTTTGATCGGCACCTCTTTCAGGCGCTTTAACGTTAAACAGTAATAACGTCCCGTGATGGCATGTGAGGTTGTTCCTTTGAAATAGCATTGTGTTTTTGCTCAAAGAAGTTATGCTTAACCTAACTGTAATAACGACCTAACGTAAGCTTAAAGGCTAGCGGGTAATCCTTAGAAATTTTTATTTAGACTAACTTTTTTATACAGTTAGGCATACTATATATTTTAATCGAAAATCAAGCTCGTATATCACTTAGGTGATTTTGACATTGTAATCAATCTACACAGGTAGATCCCTGCCGAGCCTAGTTGATATCCTTTATTGTTTGTTTCGACAATTAAAAAAGAATAGCTGAATTCAATGGTTTTCGCTTGTTATAAGTTCTCAAGAGTTATCTACAAACTTCTATAACGCGCAACTTCTGAAAAGTATCGCGTTGCTTCTACAAGAGCTACCAAGGTGAGCACCAACGTTTCGTTGCTCCTACATGTATCGACACCACGGACAGTTGAGTTTCTTTTTTGCATGTGTCCAATTGGCTAAAAGTGCTCTGATTTTAGGTTTATTGGAATTGTCGCTCGTTTCATGATGTCTGCAAGTTTTTTCTAGCTGCTATTACTATTACTAATAATATTGCTGAACGTCCTCTAAACATCAAATGAATATTTATTATACCGTACTAATATGAAATTCAATAATTATTAACTACGGTAGCGTATTATAGGATGAAAAACGTATCATAAGGCAACTGACTTGGTACGACGGACGAAGAGTTCGTTTATTTACATTTAAGATCCGATTATGTATCAATACCTAAATTTAAAAAAATCGTACCGAATTATTTTAGCTTTGCCAGAGTTTATCTTCTAAATGATCTTCAATCATTTCTCACCATCCGCACTAATCCATCTGCTCTTTCAGTGTCACCTAGTATCGCTACGTTGAGATGATTCCAGATATTACTACCTGATTCTAATGAAACAGTGGTACGTCGAAGGTTAGTTTTTACATTTGAAAAATATTTGTAGTGTCATAGCAATCTCATCAACACGGTATCATAATAACATTTCTAAAAAAATATTTTTCATAAAATAAACACATGGATGAAACACAATTTACCTTGAATCTTTTTCCAGTGATAATAATTATATAACAGAGTCTCGTAATGTTTTTCTTAGCTTAGACTGAGGCCAAAGTTCTCAAGCGCGACAGTGCTGGACATAACGCTTATGATAAGATAATAACATTCATGTATTATCCTTTTCTTATGTAAGAGACGCAGCAAGAAAGAAAAAAAAAAAAAAACAGGGATTATCGCTAGACTCTAATGTAGTAGGATAATTAATTGCAAAACGTTCTTTGTTATAGCTTTGCCGCTCTTGCGAGTCCCCGCAAATGTATATTCTGTGTTCTCTAGTTCAGCCCGACAGTTGGAAAATTTCCAATCGTCGTTTCGAACGAATAGCAACTAAACAAATAGAATGAAAAATCAAGCACAAAAAACATCGACGATTGCGAAAAAATCCGCGTTTGCTCCTTTCCACAATGGATGCGTCATTAACTTAGTTCCGATTTAAAAATAGGACGATGATATTTTATACGGTGTTTACTGGCTCACTGTAAGCACAGAGCTGATGAACAAGTTAACCATTTTTCTACTTAAAGTTAACCAAGTTCACCTTGCAGGACCGGTGCTTACGTATTTGACAGTTACGTCTACATCTTACGCTTGCGCGTTAAAGAAACAATGTACGTGCAACTGCGTTCTACAAAAATACTAAAAATTAATGGCAATCAAAAAAGTATGGCGGTATATCGTTTTGTTCAGACTTTTCATTCTAAGCGTGTTCCGTATTCGGTATCGAGCGGCGCGTCTGTACTAGAAAAACAGTTTCAAACGCCGCTACGGTTTCGTGCAGTGTTACGGTTGCTCTCAAAAAGATCACAGCGATATAGAGAGAACGTGTTCTAGAAAAACTCATGGTTCTGGCTGAGTTGATTTGTCTGCTGATGGGGAACATGCGTAGAGTTCTGCATTTGCCTTTCCAATAAATACAGTAGCATTAGACGTTAGATTACCCGATGAAAGTGTTAATCAATCACGTTTTTTTATACACTCTTCATAGCGGTACATTCACACAAACAATTTTCCTTTCTTTAATTCTTTCCATTTCATCCCTATGAAAGATCAGCTAAGCAAATGCTCTCAACTTACTGTATAACTTTACACGTACACGTTACGATGGGTGTGTATTTCTACAGCACTGGTAGCAACGTTATATTGAAATGGAGAGGTGATTGTCCTTCTGCGTAGTTTTCCTATAGAGGCGCCTATAGATGGACGGTGTAATTATGCTATCCGTCCCACTGTGAGCAGTAACAATTGTACGAGGATCAACAGCGCCGTGATCAAGTAGGCCGAAGTTCCCTTGTAAAGCGGGAAAGCCCCGTTAATTATAACGTTGCAATCGACAACTCGAATGGCGCTAAGGAAGTCAAGGCCAAGATATCTTCTGTAGTTGCGCTTTTGCTCAACTATCGGGAGAAGCTGTTGTGTTGAGTCCTATGACAAAAACGGAAGAGGTTTTTGAAAATATGATTAATATATCATAAATATCACTGTCGTGCCCGGGGTATTATTAACAAACAAGGACAAAAGCTTAGTATAAGCACGATTTCTTACTCGCAGTATTTAACGGTAATAGCTTGTTTACGAGCTCTACATATAAACCAAACTGGAAAACAATACAACATTTAGGTATACTGATAGGTCTACAGCGTTTGTATCGGATTCAAGGGAATCTGACAAGGATATGATTCATGAAAGTTCTACCTGGAATATAAGGTCACGATGATTGTACTCCGAGACGAACATCTTGAAAGTAAATTCTTCACTATATTTCGACCCGTAATGTTGTTGTGCGTAAACGAACAGCGCGATATAGGCTTCGATCTCCTGAGTGAGTTTGTGTTTGGACGTCATCATAGCGTTGGCAGCGACTTTTCCGAGGTTACAGCTGAAAGTATTTAATGCGTACACTTGAAGCATAGCAAAGCAGGTGTATCACTATAAAAAATAATTACAGAAAACTCATGATCTTAGGCTTTGGCGATATTGACGTGTCTTTTTTTTTTTTTTTTCTATTAGCAGTGACATGTTGGATGATGTTTGCATTGTAAACAACAGACGCGCACTACCGTCCTTGTCATGCATAGGCTATCTCGCTACTGTATCAGAGCAGTATTTCAAAATGGATCCGCGTACAAATGCTTTTAAACCTACTCATTTTTAATCTGTTGAATATTGGATTTGTAAAGCTTAACATGAAAACTCAGCTATTTCTTCTTGTATAAATTTAAGCTTCATTTGGCGATTTACTTAATACTATCCATTACGTTATTATTGGACCAGATAAATAAACTACAATAGAAATGATCCCACATGCTACACAGTTTGTGTGAACGCTACTTATATATGATGTTTCAGTTTTTTCTTTTTGCAATCCTCAGACAGAAAAAATCGTTGTCAGCTAAACGTAATAGATCATGACAATGCACGTCGCCATGGCGGGTTCAGCGCGCTGGTGTTTCACAAGCGGCACGTTTAGTAAGCCATACATTTTCGACCTCTAATGGATGTTTGCATACGGGAAAAGCGAGACGACGATTCAAAAAAACAATAGCCAACGGCATCGCGTGATGCGCCCATGGTGGCGGTGTTGTTTGTTTTGCCTCCTTTTCGTAGCCTTATAGGTGATTCTGCGCCAGGTTCTGACACGGTACGCGTTTCGGTCACGTCTCAGGCCGACTGTACTCTGGACAGAAATCCGAAGGTATCCATTTTCGTGTCACCCAACTCATAGAATGATAACGCCTTTTCTATTGATGAAAGCCGTAGTCAGAACAAAGCCACTCGTTCATGAAAGACTTGAACTGATCACATGAATGACCACTGCTGGCCGTACGGCCAATTAGAATCAAAAGCACCTTACTAAAAGCATTTTCAACGATAAATTGTGCTTTACGTTAGAGTTAGTAAAGGTGTCACACTGGCGGACGGCACGTTTAATGAGCAGGCCCGGTAGCAGTATACAGGACACATTAGTATACGCACTGCTCGACGTTGATCTAAACGATCTTTCTCTTTAAAGTACTATGTTGAATAACAACAACGTTAGTAGGTAATATGTTAATTGTCAGGGCACAGGTTCCTCGAATATGCTAGATTCATCAAACGTCATGAACTCAAAAGTTTGCCTGCGCAACACTTGATTCATTTTTCCGAGTTTATCCGCGCACCGATGATTTCACTTGCGTCTGGACTATTGGCCATTTGGTAAGTGACTATCTATAGATAGTAACTAGTTAGACTGAAGTGTGTCTACAAAAATGCTACTCACTCTTTGTACTTGTCGAATGTTTGACGACTTCCGTCCCGGCATAGCAACTCAAAGTCCTCCGGAGCCACGTTTCTAGCCCAGGGCAATGGATTGCGTCCGGCAGTATTCTCAAAGATGGTTGTATGCTTTACGAAAGCGATCTCCCCACCGCCCTCGACCAGGCAGCGGAATGCCCCGGAGTGTCCATAGAATTGTTCAGACGCGTCACGGCTACAATAGTTTCGACTCTCGCCATGGCAAAGATCACATAGGTTACGATAGCTTTTGTACTCATTTGAATGCGGCGCGGCAAACTCCTACAGAAATAAAAGCAGAGGAAATACGAAATCTTCGCAAAGAGTATGATTGATATATTATGCTTGTATGATACGCGTTTCGAGGTACAGTTTCATACGATGTTGTTTGTCTCGAGATTCAATTTAGACACGGGATTCTATAAAAGAGTATTCTATCCGGATTAGCTTGCGGCTGTAATACACATGTAAAAATGAAGATATCAACAAATGCACAAAACAAATATAGTTCCATTATTTGTAGGCAGTTCGTTACTTGAAAATAGACTGCATGTTGCTTTTTCATGAACAGCAAGATCGATGGACAAACTCACGTATTCTGCCCGTAACTCACGTAAGCCGTTCCGTCCATTTGGTGTGTCAGCTCATTACCCCGTTTCAGTTATTTAGTCTAGCTATATTAGTAATTTTGTAAACTTTCCATTATTTCACTTCCCTAGCGAACGTATTCCTCTACCATGTTATAATTATCATGTAGCAGGTATTCAAAGCCACGGCGTCAACTATGTCACTATTGCAGGTCCAAATTGCTTGATATAAAGGTGAATTTGATCTGGGAAATTTTACGTAAATATATATATATATATATATATGAGACACGAAGAAGTAAACAACGTGGACGCAGAAATATTTTTCAGAAATTCTTAATCTTTTCCCTTAGACAAGCTCAATACGCATTAAAAAATGTAGTTCTTTTTTTTTGAAAATCCAATGTTTATAGTCTGTAAAAATATTCTACAAATTCTCAACTATTGCTGCGATAATTATCGAAGCAAATGTTTTTTTAACTTGACTCAAGCTGACAGAGGTAACAAAGACGTGCTTCTACTTTCAACAGAAATAGACTTCGTTTGACAGGCCTAATTCTCCACAGCGTTTTTCTATCAGCAGAGACTTACATCCTAACAGAGATACAAATATCACTGAAAGCCTTCTTAGAGGTGGTTGCCACATATAAAACAAATCACGCAAAGGCCTTTGTGTCTGTCTATAGCAGTATCAGATTTTCTGATAGTTCTGACCTTCTACCTCGATGCTGTATACGATTACTCCTTGTACACACAGGCAATCCCTTCATAATCCCAACGTTCGCACAGCGAGACCCATACCTTGTTAAGCGCGCCTGGTACGCATCCTTTAGCGAAGAACTCAGACATTGCCCGGGCGGAGTCGCAGCCGTAAGACCTCATGCGGTCGTTGGTAAGCAAGAACGCCAACGGGATCACGTAACCAACTGCAGTAAACATTCCCCCACTACAGACTCGTTTACCTTTGTTATAATAGACGTAGGCGGGAGAACAGCGATTGACGACAGCCGATGGTCATAACGGTACGAACACCATTGGACGTTTATATTGCACAAACAACACAGGCAAAGGTTAATAACTAGAAACGCTTAGAAAGTATCAGTAAATAAAAACTGGTAGTCTTAGATCAAACGCAATCCTGGTTCATTCCAAAGAAGCCAACTAATTCAATCAAGACGCAGAGTCAGACAATTACAACATTGAGAACAATATAAGCGGAACCATTCGATAATAATACCGAGAACAGAAGTCCTGGATGTCTGTTCTCCTAACGTATTGTATATATTTATTTGTTTATTATCAGCTTTATCATTTAATATGCTTCAGAATTCACATGTGACCGCCAGACGGCCTGCCGTTAACAACAACAGAGCCATAAGGTGCACGGAGAATAAGCTCGTCATTTTATATTAACCAATAAAACTATGTTCAGGTCACTCTATCAAGGACTCGCCAGTAAAGCCATGTTCACAAAGCGATTACCCGTATACGACGAGATTTGAATACGCGTTATTACTTAGACAAAAGCTTTACTCACACATCATCATCATCACACATCGTAATGCGATTCTTTCTTACCTTTAAGGTAAAGCAGATCTGTGTCTTTGTCCTTCTGCTGAGCAACGCCAACAGCGTAATAATAAGGCTCATCTAGGTTATACTGTTCAGCAAGGATAGGCACGAGACCAAAACGAGAACCAGCACGATAGATGTCTCCGGCTTCGAACATGGCCAAATCAGCATTACCCTATTATTTTTTTAAGCAAAAACACAGCCCTCATAATTATTAATTGGGTTTAGGAAGTTTTCGTAAATAGGGGCTGGTAGCTCTAACGCGTCAAGAGCGTCAACGCATTCTCTTATTATTTTTACATAAGTGCTTTTTTACGGTGTGTCATTTCGAACGAACAAAGTGCCATGAGATAAACAAAAATAAGCGTGATCGTAATTTTTTTGTTGTTCGCTGCAAACAAAGAATAGTAAATGCATGGGGAAAGGCCGTAACATGTACACCAATATACGCCTTGAACTGCGTGTCTGCAAAAAAAAGTCCATAGAGAAATATAGGACAAAAACATTCTCGTATACAATAATGACTAGTATGGGTGTCCTTGCACAAATCAAAGAAGCTCAATGGTACCTACCTGATGTATCATGTGCATACAGACGAGTTGGGTAGGTGCCAGGACACAGTGGATGTCCGGCTTAAGGTTCTGCGCCTTGAAAGCCGACTAGAAACGGGTTAATAATCAGCACGACAGATAGAAACTGATTGAGTTACGTAGAAATGTACACAATGTATAAAACAATCTATCGAATTATGCGTACACTTATAAAATGAATGCATAATAAAAACAATGTCATCACATAGCATACAAGGATTGATAAATTTATCGACCTATCTATTGCAGTAATCCAAGGTCTATAAAAAGTTTGTTTCAACGCTCATATTGTCCAACATGGACGTTACAAATAGACTTTGTTGTAGATTTCATAAACTACACTTACTCTACCATAGGAAGATCAATGAGTACAGGCCGAGACTGGCGACAAAATCTGGTTTTACATATAAAACATACAAAATGATAAAGGCTCATCGAAGCCCATAATGTTTAGATTTTGCAACCGATTTTCAGCAGAAATCAAATAGTCGAACTTGGATAGTTATTGGGGGTCATTGAACAAACCCAAAGCGAGTGACATAATGATTAATATAATTAAATACTTTGGATACGCTGAAGTCTGCTTGGAATAAGTTTCTTTTTTGTGAGATGTCAAAATCGTAGCATTTAAACACGTGTTCGGCTGGTTATGTACCATAATTTCACATTTGCATTTGCTTTTTCCTTTTTTTTTTATAACGCAGAGTAGTTGTTGGTCAAGTAATACTTAATAGCTAAGAAAAATTTTCCAGTTGCCTATTTTGTGCAACGACGCCCTAATTATTATTGCTCTCAGCCTGACCTCAAGAATCTATCTGCAAGGTTCACCTCGAGATCAAATAATAGTTGACTGTACTAGAAGATTAGGTTGCTTGCAATAAGGTCTAAACGCAAAAAATTAATACACGGATCTGTACGACGAGATACTATAATTTCGCTATTAATTCACTTAAGATTGCTTCGAATGAAAATGGTTACAGCTTTCAAAGACATCATTAGCGGCCGTAGCTTTTATTATCAACTGGCCTAAATCCTGAGCACCAACACTGCCTTTAGCTTTCCAGGGTTTCGCTACAAATCATCTTCGAACATATCTATAGTGTACATATAGCTAATGTTCCGCGCACAGTTGACACCGTTTCTCTCTTTAGGAGAAAGCATCCGCGACTTTCACTGCAGTTTTTATTGAGCCTACTCACTCGCATCCGTTGGCATTTGTCGTACTCCTGAGAAGACACGACACAAAATCCGGCGGATGGTACGGGACATTTCCCCAGCTGCTGGAACACCTCGATGTGAGCGCCTAAAAAGCCTGCGTAGGTCTGCCTCTGACCATCGAGACGTATAAAACGAGTCGTACGATCCTGCAGTAGTAGATTCGATCCGTTCCCATACTTCCGGAACAGATTAAACTGTGTTTTTGGCAGGCGTGACTCCCAGGGAGGTCGGAATTCAGATCTACTCATGACAGGGAAACAATAAGGAGTAACAGTTTGATATTGGCAGGACGATTGTAAATTTTCAACCAGATGGGAAACAGGCCATCGTACGGTACCAGTTGAATAGAAAAACAACAAATATAGAATGTACGATGTGAGTGTTGGAATCAAGTTATAAACACAGACCAAATGAGCACATCACTCTGGTAGGGTCATGTAAACTAACGTGACATAATTCATAGGCATGCTTGCGTATCTTGACATTGGCGTGGACTATAACAACAGTCATCAACAACCATTCGGACGAAGAAAAGCTCAAAAAGGAAAATCCTTGCTTAATGTGTACTCTCATAAAGTTGTTTTCATTTTGTTGTCTCGGTTTTCTTTCATTTGAGGATCGTCAAGGTAAAATTGAATACTAATCGTTAACAGGATTGAAATAATAGCTGCCCGATACTAAAGTTAACAAAATCCATGCATAACGTGATGCGGTTTTTTTAGATGACTTCAATATATATATATATATATATATATATATATATATATATCACAGCGTTTTAGCGCTACATAGAAGCAGCAGAGCACAACATATAAATATCTTTTTCTCTATTCAACTTATTAAAAGTACAAAACAGATAAAGTTTTGGTCAAAATAGGTCTGGAAGCAACATCAGAACAAAGTAGTCGAATGGGCTCAACTACAAACATTTGTCTACTAAGGTAGGACGTAAGGTCACAATCCAAAAACGTAGGTTCACGGGTTGCCACTGGACCTGCTATTGCAGAAACCTTCCAACTGACCATTATTTCCCTAATGACTCTCACGTCGTTGCCAACCATGCGCGACGCTCGCGTTTCTGTCTCTACAATCAGGTCAGATCTCATTGGGGAGTTGAACCTTTACTTGCAAATTGCAATGACTACAAAATGATGTCTTTATACCTAACGTATAGAATGATATTTGCTATATATATTAAAACATTGAACAGTGTATACCGGTGGTGTGGCGCTCGCCGAATTTGGCGATTCCGTAAGCTTAAAAAGAAACACGGGATTTATTGCCGTTAGCTATTCGATCTATGAGGCAAGTTTTTTTCAACTGATGTTTGTAAGAGCAATATCATTTCCTAATGTGTTTTTTTTTTTTATTATACTATTATATATATAAACATTACTGGTAGCTATATTTAATTACGTTCTACTTTAGACAAACGATACCATTGTGTCCTAAAATCCACTTGAAAAGTCAACGTTATTATTAGAGCAGGCGAAAGGTACAAGACATTCTATCTCACTAGATTTTATACGTACGAATTTATCGATTGGTAAAGGTTGTTGTTGAGCTGGTTTTCTGTATTTGTATACGAAGTAATACTGTCGAAGCTGGAGTCTCTATTCGGATTACCGTTGAAATCACCAGGGTTGAAACCTGACTGCGAGTTAAAGGCGTTCGGCAAAGGTTTCCCGAACAACCGCAAAGCTTGCTGGAATTGTATCGGTCAAAGACAAATTAACTTACTTTTTAGTTAAACTTAGCCGCTGAGAGCATGCAATGCTTTTTCATAAAGTAAAGTACATATTTCGAATTGCAAAACCTGTCATTATGTACAACTGCTTTACTATTGAAACAGAGCGCAAAAATAATCGTTGAAGGGTGCTTTTTTTTTCTCATACTCTCATGCTTTCTGTCTATGTGCAGCGGTAAATCCCGTCGGCCTGAGACTCTTTTTAACCATCCTAAACATTTAGCTAACGAGATCCTACGTAACTGAATGATTGGCAATATTTTACGCTAAAAAACACAGCTTTCCACTTTTCCTCCGTGCTACATATAAGCTAAAGTAATGTAAGAAGTTGAAACGAATACTAGTCTCTTGATAGCTGCTTACGATCATAAAATCCTGTATAATTTTTCGCCGATCACTCGACGTCTCGGACGTCGTAGCGATAACATTCGGCTGGACAAAGCCCCAGTTGCAGTTGTCGTGACGATCTATCATCTCTACGCGGCCATCAGGACAGAGCAAGCGATACCTAAAGGCAAAGACCAAGCAAAAAATAGACAAATACACGATTTTTATGTGGTGCATTGTACACACCTATATCTGAGCGCCGATTACCTATTTGTTGTTTTTCGCTAAATAAGTCTATGTTAGTAAGACGTTCGAGTGCAGTTTATCATAGTTACTGCGCTCGAAAAAACTCGTTCTTACAAATGATTGTGTTTACATCATGCGATAACAAAGCAGTCGTTCTTTTAATAGGGTTAACTTGCTCACTAAATTCCAATGCCTAAACGCGAACAGAGCCCTCGTCAGATTATAGCAGCAGGACGTATTCTAAATGCGAAGCCCTGAGACAAAGTAACAGACTCAGCTGTTCCGTGCCATTAGCGAAAGCAAATACCCGAATGCTAAATAGTCACATTAGACTGAAACAGCACGTGCGTGCCTGTTTTCCGTCTATAGCATCTAGTTCGTCATTCTGATCATTGACGGCCTTGACAACCCACTCAATCCGACGCAGATTGCCCTTCCTAATACAAGTGTCACGCTTATTTACGTGTAAAACAGGTACTTGCCTTGATTTCAGTGCAGGATTGTCAAGGGTAGCCTCATGAATCGTCGTGTGTTTAAGGAAAGCAATTTCACCGTCTTTTTCAAGACAGCGAAAAGCTCCATCGTAATTAGCATACGGGTCATTCCCTGAACATCGGTCTCCGCCCCGACCCGCACAGATCTCACACATTTTCTGCGGGTTGTCGCCTATTTAACAATCGTACCACACGAATCATTAAGGCTTAGCTATTTGAACCTTTCTTCTAAACAGCATAGTTTCCTGTATCACGGAATAGTCTCACTGCTACTACTACTACCATTAGGAGTTGCTAAGTTAAACCAGCGAGCGGTCAAGTAGTACAGGTTTCGATTAGCAGCTCAACTATTCTCGGCAGTAGCTCCCTCTTTTAACGTAACTGAAGTTTGGAAAAGTTGTATCGATTTGACGATAGTATAGAATCTTACTGTTCGCCAAGGCTTCGTTAGGGCTTAGCAAAGCGATTTCTTTTTCCACCTCTAAGGATGCTCTATGTATGAACATTTTTCTCGAAACACACGGGAACGTATTAATAGGTTATGTAAACAGTGATCAGAAAAAACAAACAAAGACAACGACAAAAAAAAGGTCACATTTTGACAATGCGAGTTCACTCAGTCGACGACGCTTGAAGTGGCAGAAGGTGACTGCCGCTACCGGAGCGAACGGCCTATCATTACTTACAGATCTGTGCAAAAAACCAAGAAGCAGCTTAAGGAAAAAGAGACGAAGGGGGCTGTTAGAAAGCGTCCATTTTATCCGCGCAGGCACATTAGGTCCTTTCCAATTTGTGGCATTTTTTTTTTGTGTACACCGGCGAAACTGGCCCTTCTAACGACTATCGAATGAAAAGCTGACTATAGGGAGTTTGAGTCGGCAACATTCAGAAGCTCGTTTCTGAATAAATTCAACCAGAACGTCCCGATGGTTCCTGTTGAACTGAGATTTATAACAATCATAGAAATCACCCTTGATAAAAAATCCTACATCATCTTTTGCTATATATAATAATGGAATACTCATTTAAGGTGTGTGTCTGTCGCGTGTCAAGAGTTGTTACTTCGCTCAGTGTGAGCGTGTTGGTACTGGAACGTATTATTTCTTATGATATAAAATAAAAAAATATTGGTTGTCCTTTTTCGCTTCAGAACGTGTTTGTTCAGTACTAAGTTAATCCAAGATCTTGGATATACTAATAAATGTGTCAAATCATCGCTGTTTAATAATTAGAGGGGAATAACCTCCGTCAAATTGTTTGCGACTATTGATCCGTCGGAATTATTACGTAAAGCGTCATCAGCTAAAGCCATATATTACATATTTTTATCTAACTGCACCATAACTGCAGAGAAGATCATGTGCTTCGAGTCACAGACAACAGAGGTATCGAGAACTAAATCACATCTTCTAAACGGAAAGAATCATTACCGATTTGTTTTGCCAAAACGAGAACGGTAAATATGCACTTTTTTTTGTCTGTTTAAAACATATCGAAGACCAGGCGGATTCACGTCTTTGCCTGTCTAGCTCATAACAATATGGGTCACTTACCCGTCGGGTTATGCTTGTCCAGAAGGGAGTTGGGTGCACAACTTGCCCCGAAAAAGTACGAGGCACTTTTGACGAGATTGTTGCAGTCTAGAACCTGAAGCGAGAGCGAATATTTTAAATTAATAATGCACAAGGGTAATTAAAGCCAATTGAAACTACATGATAAACACAATAAACTTATTACCGGAGTGTAGCTTCTACACAGAGACGAATTATGAACTTGTCTTTTACAAAAGCTGAAAGAAATGTTAAAACTCTTATCGATTTGGAAAAGTGATGGTGGAGTAATATGCTTATTTCGTTACTGCTTACCTCAAGGACACGATTTTCAATTAGATGTGCCATTGGCACCACCCATCCGGCCATGTCTCCCACTGACGAGAAACATGCTCTGCGACCTCGCAAATGAAGTAGATCCGAAATATTAGCAAATTGATGGATTGCAGCTACCGAATAGAATCCCGGCTCTTCCTCTAAGGAGCGGAAACAAAACGCACACACAATGAACAACCGAATTATCACATATACAATATCTTTTCTATAGAAGATTGAATATAATTAATATTTAATATCCCTATAAGCGTGCCCTAAGGAAGAAAGAACGCACAAAATATACTTTATCAAAATAATTAGTCGTATTGAAGTTAATAATATGTTTCGACAAAACGATGAAAAACTGGCGCTTTTATGGGCTGCTCAGAAGTGAGTCTAAAATAATTTAAAACACAAACAGAGCAAGGCATAGGCATTTATCTATATCGCGGCGTTTAACGATCATAAAAACACAAGAACCCTAATAGTCGAATTTGGAAATATGTATCCTACACTCTAAGATGAAATGGTCAGAACAACTTCAAGCACGTATGTTTTACTCATACATACGGGCTCTTCTAGCCCGTTCTGTGGCTTAATATAGTAATAGATGGCATCATGTCTCGGAAGTGCTTTGAACGTGACACAAAAACTTCTATTACAACCAATCTGGAAAAATTAGCTCGATTAATGATGATTGCGAAAGTTGAGCCTACGGTATTCGTTCAGTTTACCTGGTCCATAAAGTTCACTAAGTATCGGGATTACAGAATGATGTCCGCCACCCTGGTACATTTCGCCGGGATCGAGCTCAACAACGTCGACCTTCTGGTTGTCAAGGAAGTTCATACACTGATCTTTTGATGGAGCCTGGACGCAGTACATATCAACGCTAAATTGGCGCGAAGTTCTCACCGCTTCAGCAAATTCTGTGCATTTCAGTTGTTCGGCATCGCTTACGGAACACCAGGTAATGTTACCTAGGAGAGCGGCGTGTGCCACTGAAAACAAAACCAATGATTGTACACATCAGTAGCGTTGAGTCTCGTCATTATCATGCCGCCATTACGAGATGTATCTATTTCCATATCCAGACTCAGAATTTTGAGCTTCAATTGACGGCCCTTTGGGTTTCCGCATTGCTTAGACGCTGTTCTCTATGCTACAGGGGATTTTCTATTCGCAGGCTTCTGTACGTATGTCCTTGAGAGATGTCAGATCTGCATTATGGTAGACTCGGATCTAAGCTCCGGCTTAAATCCTGCTTAGTCAACTAAGGCAAGCGTAATCTTTTATCTGACAATAAGTATGAAAATACTCGAAGCCATACGTACGGTTTTGTTAAGTCAGACCGTTAAAAAATGCAGTCGATTCTAATTTGGTTTGCAAAACAATCGTAGCACCTGTATTTCGTTTAGTTTCCGAATAAGAGCCAATATCTGATAGCCAATTTCCAAGAGCCCTTTTACACTGGCAATCAATCCCCACGTACGGATGATCGTCTGCGTGAAACTCTCACTATCCACATAGAAAAGCCCTCTCCAAAGCTTTGTGGGAACTCTTGCTCAAAAACTCCAGCCCAATTCTGCGGTGAGCCCATGTCGATATTGGTACTGTTGCAGAAGTAGCAGTAATAGTTGGTGTTGCTATCGGCGGCACCTGAGCCTAACAACAGTCAGTTGCGGTACCTTCATAATCGCGCATGCACATCGTGCGGTCGTTTTGTGTGCTAAGCAATACTCTTATTCGTGTGCGTATTCAATGGCGACATCAGGTAATTATATATGCGCCGGCAGCAGCCGGCGCCAGTTCAGCAGGTCACACTATGGACTTATAGTGACTATATATAGTATTCGATCGCTAAAACGAAGGTGGGACTGTCTCCGTACAGCGTCCCATGTAGGCGTTTTGAGCCGGTTAATAGTCTCAGATCAGCTGTACTTTAAACATGCTTTTTTATCTTATCTCCATATTCAGTCGAGATGAATAATTAGCTGCGCGACCTTTACATACTCTCTCTACATTACAAGCGACAAGCGGTAGGTCGTACCTGCATGGACTAGCACGGGAAGCTACGATGCTAACTAATAAATAGCAATTGTTACTCTATAGTCACAGGGTTTATTTTGTTGTCGCTGCGATGTTCTATCACATATTACGTACTATTGGTGGACGCTCGAACTAACGGGCCCCTTACGATCACTGCTATTGGTGTCAAGGGACCTATGTCGATATCTGGGAACAGCGAAGACATTTGTTGAAGGTCATAACTAGAGGGTTTCAAAGGCTATTTACGATCGCTAGAACGAACGTCTGCTATCCGACGCCTGCGAAGTTCGCGTCGCATAGATCAGAAGAAACACCTCGATGCGGTTGTAAATGCGAAGACAAAGCTATCACCTAGTTTAAGACAGCCTGTTATCCTGTTGTAGTCTAATATAAAATCGAAGCTTTAATCGAAGCGCTCAAAGGCGAACATATGCTGCTGAGCATTTCTAGGAAACGAGGAAAACGGTTCAACTCAGGACGAACTATTTTATTATTCACTAAAATTGCTTAAATTAAAATAGTAAAAAATGTCCTACTAATAAAAGAGACAGTGTTTTCTAATAAAAATATAACTAGCCTAATCGAACACTACATACATAAATCTAGAAAGCCAACGATATTTTTTAATATTCAGAAGAAAATCAGGCCCTACAAACTAGAACGACTGAACTTCTAAGTAGATAATTTAGATCATTATGTAAGTTCCGAAAACACGGTATTCTAATCTAGTAAATGCCCTTAAGGTCCAGTTCGCATTACGACTTAAGACGAATATTTTTAAAGCGATGGGAACCGTCACAGCAACATAAGCACCGTCAGTTATTAAGTATGCTGCTTCCGGCTAAAAATTGGCTAGTTCACTAGTATCCTTAGACCTAAAAGGTGACCGTTGTCACCGATCGGTGTTCCCGACATGAATTGTCGATGACATCCCTGTCGGAAGCCAACATCCAAAATATCCTACATTGTATTGTCCGAGCTGTTCAGTACTTAGGGCTGCCTTTCCTGGTATCTATTTCGGTCTATAAATATACTCGTTTTTATTTAATTTGAGTAACGGACTGATTTATGATGAAAATTTACCTAGAATACCAATGCTACAACGCGATTTCTTCTATAGCGAGAATACACAACGACGTACGAACGTTGGAAATAATTTATCAATGCAGCATGGACGGGGACGCACAATCTAACACGACAGACATAATACGGTAGTTTTAAGGTCACCCTAATACCAGTTCAATAGAGAGATATCTGAAAAAGTCAGATTAGAAATCTAATTTTCCACAGAAGTACAATGTATTCCTTCGATTTCCGAAACACCGACTCTGCACAAGAAAAACGATCGGCACAGGTATTAGTGGCAGCCAGTAAAATTTCTGTCGGATTGCGTGTGCCCCTCCGAGTTCAGCAATACTGGTATTATTAAAATAAATTGAAAAATGAATACAATGTCGCCACATAGAACACGAAAAGAGACATAATCACCAGCAAATAGGCCAAACAGTTAATGGCAAATAGTTAAAAATATTAAATACGCCATGGCTGTACGTTACTTTCACCTGTTGACAGCCACCCAGATGGTCTTCATCCCAACTCTATTAGTTTGGCTTCTTTTCCCAAAGAGCTCCTTTCTGATACCCTCGGACATGAGTTATTGGGTTGCTCGTAATTTCTCATTTACCGATGCTCAAGTGTACTGCACTGTTAAAAACCTCTTTCATAGCGTAGTCGTCGTCGTCGTTGTATTACCAGAAATCCAAAATCTAGTGCGGACTTTAACTGTGGCTTGTTGAATAAAAGCGAAGTAATATATCAGCATTGATTCGTCGTGGATGCAAAACAAATTGCGACTTGTTTAGCGTGCGGTGAGGACTTCATCTGAAGATTATCCTTTTTCATAAATGGCTTACGGCAGAGGTGTGCTCGACGAAGGGTGTATCAAAAATACAAGTCGCTTTTGGATAGCGTTCTCGCCCTTCAAGTCCCTCTCGTACGCATCACACATGTCCGGTGCAATTTTTACACTGAATTTGCAAATTTTTCAAGTCCAAAGGCGAGATTGCATTTTGTAAATATACAAAGCGACACCACGACTATCAAAAAACGAAAACCAAACTAATCAAAAACCACAATTACTCTCTAAATAATCGTAGGAAAATTATACTTTTCATAGTAAGTTTCAGAGTGTCTAGTGTCTTTTAGATTAAAATGCGTCGCATAAACGTAAACCTATCTTATAAATTTTCCTTATAAAGGTTCTGTAAACGAAATAAGATGAGTTCCTTTCAGATGAGACAATTCGCACTTGCCAAAGGATGGCGGTATTTCCTTTGAGACATGAATCCGCTGACAAGATGAACCGTTATGTATCAATTCGTTAATTATACCTTATCTATTAGGTTTGATTACGGATCGAAAGCTTAGATTTGCACTTATGACAAATAAGGAAAATGTTCAAAAAATCAGACTGCTCTACAAACAGTGAAATTTTGGGTAATAGGCTAAAAGACTTGAAGCATCTGTGAAGTCATCTTTCAAGACTGTGAAGAAGATATTTAATTAGAAAGGCAATCTATCCTTGGAAACCCAATCATGTAAACCAGAAGCAGAAGCTGTTGGCCTCGTGCGATCCAATCTGTTCAATAGGCACGTGCCTGAATGGCCTCATTCGCAAACAAGATTAATTTACGCATGAGGCGCTTTTGTATGTTAACAAAGTTGTGCTCTCCTCGTAGTTGTGTGCAAACCGGTTGGTTTATCACTGAGGCGTACGTCAAAAGACGATGCCGACGTTACCCGGCCAGCTTGTAAACATGTTTTCTTCTCTAACCTAAAAAACACATTCAGGTATTTATGCAGAAAAAAAATGTTTACATTACATGTAATACAGTCATCAAACATTTGCTCTCAACGGTAACGGTTGCTTAATGTACGATCTTAAGTCACTCATAGCTATTATTTCTACGACTTTTGCGACAAACTAGTAATCACCTGGCTCATTCGGGTAACTCGCGGTACCATCATACCCGACTAAAAGCTGAGATGAGAAATCTATATCTAACAAGTTCGGTTTGCGTATGCACTGTCTATTGCACAAGCAACTGTACAGACGTAATAACTTTTTAAGCGCTTGACCAAACAACAGGAAAGTTCTCTCTTTTCTTACCTGAAACAATAAACAGGAACATATATGCGAGCCTCATAGAGCGTGCTATCCGGGGTGCGGCCGACTTCATCTTCGCACAAATGTAACCGAGAGTGATTCAATCAGCACCAGTACCTACCGCCTCAGGAAAACTTAAACCCAGAAAACTATTCACGGTACCGCTAACTGCAATTTTTCATTCGTGCACGACTCACGAAGTCATGCTCGGCGCCCACACTACCAGTCAATATTCACACTTCGTTAATTATCAAGTCATTCTTCTACGCGCCTTGCACCCGTTAATTCAATTACCTTTATAATATCGACTAAAACATTTTCCAGCTTCGTAGCTATGAACACCGACGATGTAGCTCTGAGACGAGCACCGCAGCCATTTGCTTTTTACGCTCCGTCCATTACATTGTTGTCGTAGTCGCTCGCCAGCGAAAACTTTGGCGGCGTAAATGTACTCTCCTAAGTGTTCCTAGCTGAGTTTGTGCTTATATCCACATTCAAATAGTCTCACAGAGACTCATCGGTATCGTTTCTGTAGTGGTTACAACGCCATTGGCACGTTAATAGTAACTGACGCTTCTGTTGTTATTTCTGTTGTCGTTGCTGGTGCTACTTCGATACGTTGGGTCGGTTGCCACAACAACGGAACAACGCGCCTGTGGCGACGACTCAACCAGTGTCGCTAGCAGCGCGACGATTCGTAGAACTACAAAATAGTGCATGCAGTCGCCGCGGCTTCTGATTTTGGAGCCTTTGCCTTCGGCACTTGCCGCCTGTCTCTCGTCACTGGGTCGTTGCTGCCGCTGGCGAGCAGACCGTGAGTTAGAGAAGCCGTTCGATGGGGAACTGCAGCAAGCGACGTTCGCACTGACAAACGGACGAGCCGGATAAGATGGCAGGAGATGGAATGGCCTGTAGTGGCTGAGGCGCTAAGTGAAGCACTTCTACCAGACGGAAACGAGTCATCGCCGGTACGTGCAGCAGGAGCGTCGTTGGCTTCGTCCGTTCTGCTGGCGTTCACGTTGTTTGTCCAGAATGTTTTTTTCACATGTGTACATAACACATTGACGTCAGCCGCCGACGACAGTGGCAAAGCGGAGAGGTATAAAAGAGAGTATTGGAAAAAAAAGAAGTAGCGCAGAAAAATCGGTCTGTGTTTGATGCTTCGTCGATTCCATGCTAGTATTAGTTGATTGTTTTACCCCTGAACTACTCACCACGTTAAATACCGCAAGCAGAGGTTACCTAATGATAATGTTTGCTGAAGCGAGCTTGGGAGAGAAAAGTTGTGAATCGCGATGCAAAGACCGCATGAAACAGCACCCAAATCACGAGCACTAAATGAACGACAAATCGAAAGTTACTGCTATCGTAGCAGAATGATCCAGTAGTATGGTGCCCAAAACAAACGTGGCACGGCAAAGAAGCTCAATTGCAGTTTATACACACTAAATAAACGCTGTCCTGTTCAACGTTCAACGGGTGATCTCGTTTGCTACTGCTGCTGCATGTAGAAACAAAAGCGCAGAACATGTCTCATAGGAAACGATGGACACATTTTCGCGGGCTTCCTACTTAATATCGATACTAGAGTAAGCACATCTTTTTCACCGCGAACAGCCACCCCTTCCTTCTCCCCGAGTCATTCGATGCACTGTTTTAGAAACGGTAGCACGTTACGTGACCTTTTGAGCGTCAGAATAAACCTCTAGAAAACATTAGGTGTAGACCTTAAAACTACTCTAATGAAAAATCAAATCAGTTCTGTTATAAGGTTGCCTTGATTTTCCATTGATACTGATTCAGCGGTCATACTCATCGAAGAGCGCATGAACCTTCTGCCTAAAGAAACTATAGGCAATTTATTTAGGTACAAGGCCTAAATAGATTACTTCCAACGCGTTAAAGCGCTAAGCAGGTATTACGGAAGTCTGTTAAAGAAGAAGGGCGGCTTTGGTATAACGAACATAATAAATGCTAATGTGCATAAATAAAACAGCGCGCGCTTTGCCGAAATTCTAAGTAATTTCATAAACTACAATTCATCCGATATATCTCAAATATTATTGTATGTAAGCTATATTAGTTATATATCAGTTCATTTAGGCCAGAACCGAATTTCACTGACTTGTAATGTTTTTGGCAGAATATTAAGACTTGATGACAATAAGACTCTAAGCATAAAATCTTACTGGCCTTTGTTGCGCCTATGTTTATCTATTTAGGGTAAGAAGATTTCGATAAAATTATTTCGCAGTCCTTTATGCACTTGCACTTTAAACTGATAACTAATAACGTAACACTAAGTAAACCAAAGTCGACTATTGTTATTTGCCTGGCGCGGCTTTCAACATAACCAGAACATTTAAGATGTTGCCATAAAGTTGGGTCTACGGACTCTGCGAGGCTAGCACTATCCGGGTATCTAACCAATGTATCTCTAAGCTAACTCGTCTAATATGCCTTATGTACTTATTCATTTGTCGCAGATTTACCAAGCTTTGGACAGACGTCATAATAAAATCATTTAGGACGAGTAATCAAACAAATAAAGGATAAAAATCAATTTATTTCACGTTAACACTAACGGGATAAGGACAAATTGAAACCTTATAGAATTGCTTCGGATTTGCAAGCTCGATGTATATCGTGCCACCAAGACGTGGCTGGCCAATCATGTTTATACACCGCTGTTCATGAAAAACTAACAACTATGGTACAGCTTTATAGATCACTTAAATTAAATTTATTGCACGATAGCCTTCTATTGTTGATCACAAGTTCCCTTCCGTTGAGCGTCAATCTAGTAACAATCAAATCCAGGTCTTCGCACGATGTGTGATCGCATATTCAGATGACAATCTTTTTGCTTGTTCCAACCAAGTACCTTACGCTACCGGCTACCCCAAATTTTTGTTAGAAAAACTTGTTATCGGAGCCGCTTAGAGCTGTTTTTTACTCTTGTTTTTTTTTATCCTTTAACTCCTAGCGGCAATTTTGCAGTTGCAGCGTGTTTGGACTATCCAGTCATACTTGATAACAATAACTAAACTTGAAGTTTTAAACATCTTTAGCCTTCCGGACTGTTATCTTTTTGCTGTTTTCGCCGTTTACTTACCCAGTAGCATAGTATCGTTCCAACTGCTCATCTTTCGGCTGTTCGTAGGCCCTTAGCGCTACTAATTAGGCCAAAGTTCACCAATCTATAAATATCGAGTCCTGAAAGGAATTTCTGTTGGCCGTCGATACCGACAAAGCTGATGTTATTTCGCACCCTACTCTTGCTGACCACTAAATAGTTCCCCTCCCCCTTAGTCCACATGTTAAATAACTAAAAAAATAACGTATTAATATAATAAAATAATAATAAAAAAATCTTGTAGTAGACCCCTCAATTTGGCTTAGTAGTTGATCGTGCAGCCAAGAAGCATTTTGTTATTATAATACGGTTTCAAAATGTCATTTACTATCCTTTTGTACTAGCCTCAAATAAATTTTCTTCACGACAAGTTTGAAGAGATTTGATAACTGAGAGTTGGACAATCATAAATTTCCTCTAATTAATTATGAGACCGCATTCGTTTGGTAACTTTAAACATACACAAGTTATCTAGGTTTGACTTTAAGCGTAAACACGTTTTCATCCTCCAGTGAAAGTCTCAACCATAGGAAAAGAACAGAACATACTCATTTTTTCAATTTAATTCAAATAAACTTTAACAAAGCCGTATCAACTGACATCAATCAATAATTAAACGACAGTCTCATGAAACTTAATTAGCACACAGTAAAACCAAAATCAGCGTAGACATCAAGATATTGCAAACGATGCCCAATAAATATGAGTATCTTTGAGCAGAATACTTGAAGGTCATCTATGCAACGGGTATAGGGTAGTAACGGGTCCCACATATATCTATGTTTAATTAACAATTAGGGGAATTCATTACGTAGTTGCTGGGCTCACTTGATTGAGCTAGCAACGTCCTATAATAATAATTTTTAAAAGTGTAATTCAATTCGCTCTAGGTATGTACATTGATTTGTACATAAAACAACAAGGTTGAAGCGTGCGTTACGCTGAAACAATAAAAATTCGGCGTTTATTAAAGAAACTATACGTACGAGTGGACCTTGATAATTTAAAGATTGTCCAAATGGGATCACGTTAGGACATTGATACCATATTTAAATGTCTCGCCCTGAACCCCGATAGCGTCACAATAGAATGTCGGTTCCAGAAGGAATCTATAAAGCTAAGGTTAGCGGGAAATTTTTGGCTGGAAGACTACATAGCATAGCATTTTATGTGTAGTCTAAGGCAATGATTAGCCTGACCTAATCTTTATCCACTTTCTGAATTAATTTAATTGAATAATTGTCCGATCCGAATTGATTGAGTTGCTAGCTATGTTGATGAAGCATTAAAAAGTTTTCGAGAGGACACATTCTAGCCTAAAAAGGTCTATAGGAAGCCGAGTGTGTCATAGTTACACGTAGAATTAGCTAGCTACTTAATTCTCAAAGACACAGATGTCTGCGTTTGCGGAGGGTTTCTGAATTTGTACTATGAGGGTGACGTTGTTAGCAAAGCAGAGAGCATAAACTCTGTTTTCATATTAAGGATACATATAAATTGGCCCAACTTAAACCTTACGTAACTCTATATTTTTAGCCGCACTAACAACGCGTATAGTTAAAAAACGGTAAGTCAAATAAGATTTAAACATATCACAAACCACAGCAGAGGAAATTATCTCCACAAAAAACATTAAAGGTAATGGTATGACAAGCCTTTTCGACATCAATTAGGAGTACAAGGGAGACGTTTCCTCTATCGTGATGTAGCTATAAGTTATGACAAAGAGCTAGATCACAGCAGCGAAACCGAAGAAAATCATATTGCAAATTCGGAAAAAACATAATGTCGAAGAGTTTTGCATTCAAGTGACTTATAGCTATGGGTTAATAGTTTGCTGGACTATCGTAACTACCCTTACCATTAAACAAAGGAATACTTTGGAAGATCTTGGAAAAACGATATAGATTACGTATACGTGTTAACAGGAGGACAATTACATGCAATGTTTGCTGGAAGATTTTAAATGGAATAACAGTAAGCCATTTAGATCGGTTTCCATTGAGATACCAAGTGGTAAAGCTAGTCCCTCGGTAATAGGTAAAAAATTTAAAAGAAGTTAGGACGGACGTTCTGGAAGCAACGTTGCAGCATGCAGCAGTAATGAGCCTAGCTAAAATGTCGTATTCGAATCCACTTTTGAGAAACAAAGCCACAAGTCATTCAGCTACCTTGTTGTAGCCTTTGAAAGTGGTACCATTATAGTACGTGATGGATAGCTTTTTTCAGTACGGCCACAGAATTTATTGATAAGGCCCCACAGCGATTTAGCATAAATACAACGTATACAATTTTTCAATAGGGACGTAGCATTGTAAATAGTATATAGGGTATCACTTAAGAAGTTAACAACGGAATCCACATCTGTGAACTTATTATCTTGATGATCGATCAACAAAGAGAAAAGTACTGATATATTGGCCCTATTGCTTGTATTAAATATTCTTTTCGAACTACTCGAATCAGCGTCAGAAATGGTAAGAAAATTAATGGCCACAAGAATAGGACAATAGTCAGAGAAGGCATAAATTCTAATGACTGTTTAAGTGACCTTAACGAGAAGCATGCCAAATGGCAAAAATATGTCATCTAGGCGCGTTTCTCACCTAAAACTAGTAAGTTAATGTTCGTGTCACAAAAACGAGCGCGGGTATATCTATTGAGTTGACGATAACACTAAGCAATCCAGTCAATGCGTAACAGTCCTGTCGATTGTGTGGTCAATTCTAACGCCAATGCATTCGGTTGATGGTCGCCTCAAACAGCATTTCGGCTTGTTAGGGCCTGGTAACAGCATACTGACCGTTTGCCTCATTTTCTGCTCTTATGCAGAGACAGTAGGTTGTCTGACTAGATCCTGTGTAGTCGGTCATCGTTCTCTCGTCGTTTCTTTTGCATAGCTCCTCCAAATGAGTCGCATTCGGCCTTTTACTTTGGCAGGTTCCCGAGTCAATGCTAAACTGCGATATTGAGGTCTGTTGTTGGAAAAGTATTAAAGAACCAACCATTAAACGAGTTTTTTTATAGACAGCTTTTTTTGTTTCTTTTCCCTCCATAGCTCTCCTACGCCTAAATTTGACAGACTCTGATATGGCTTCCCATCTGAGCAGTTACTCATCATCTATTCCCTCCAATTCACCTACCCATAAACCTATAAAGAATTTTAGCCAGCTATAGAGCTTTTCATAAAGGAAGAACTTTAGCAACCTCTTCGATGTTGTGAAGTTTAACATATATTCTCTAGCATTTATCCCAGTTTTTATCTTTCATTTCTCCTTTTTATTTGTACACTTCTCACTGGATTTAAAACATCTACTGTAACTACTATGCACCCAAGCAAAAACCCAAAGAACGAGTCCAAGTGCTACCAATTCTTGGTATCACCTCATTTCTTGCAAAAACTTGTGAACGATGGATACGCACCCAGCTTCAACTCTCTCTCTAATTTTATCTTGGCTACTTCACTGAGGATGTTCTTCGAGTATCAACGACACCAAACTGCGAGTTCCCAGTGATAACGCGATGATTTTCGACGCGGTCTAGTTTTTCTCACCTTAGAAAAACTCCCGACCTCGATTGGTAGTGACCTCACACTACATACCTATCCTCCATAATTTTGATTGTCTCTCTATGTTTTGAGTTTTACATCCGGTGTAGTTGTTAGATATTCTATCAGGCTGCTGGCTCCCTGTATGAAACAAAGCATACTTGTGCTCGGTTTCAAACATAGACCACAACTTATCTCTAAATTTAGCAGGCATATACGTTACCCATTAAGCTATCACAAGGACTGCGTAACTTTCACGAACACTTAAACTCTATATTTCTACCGTTAAAACCGTGGCCATCCTTTTCAAACACACCTGATGTCTCCTCATTACTTCAAAATTTCTCGCCTTAAATAAGCTCTTGCTACGGTCAAAGACCCCGTATAAATATGTCACTATGTATTCGTCCGCCACTACGATGATTGGCTTTGTTTCTTATATTTCTTACTGTATGATAACCTAAGACTGGTCGTAGTATCTGATATATAGATCCGAACGAGATGTTTCCTTTTGAGCAAATTCAATGTTTTTCTTTATGTCTTCTACGATTAGGGACACGCTTATCTCTTACTCCATCAGAATCTCGTATTCTCTAGCTAAAAATTCTCTGTCGATACACGTTTTACATCCCCGGACACCTCAAGTTTAGCTGTATAAAGGTTCACAATTATCATTTTCTAAAAACAAGAACCCGGTTCGCGAGTACTTCAAAAATACGTTGTCATTTCAGTTACGAAGTATTTCGTTAATGATCTCTCAGAATAAACCCATCTATTCCTAAGTTCTCCTTATATTTCGATGTGGAGGTGCCTCTTTAATATAATTCAATAACTCCATAGCGTACAGTCTTTTTATTAAACCCCAGCACTATTACTAGCAGCTGAGAATCATAGAATATTGAAAAAAACATTTCATTACTATAGCAATTCTTGGATTATTCCAAGGCGTTATTACAGTATTATTAAAAAAATTTTCTATTGACGCATTAAATAAAGTTATTCTAGAATTACTACTCACACTGAGAAAATGCACGTGGAGTTCTGAAAAAAATGTAAAGCTGATTTAAAAAAAAAAAGGTAAAAAAATCGAATACAAATGAAAACGCCTTTTCACGTTTGACAATGAAATTTATTAACAGCAAATATGTACATTTAATTAGGTTTTGACATTATCTTCTTTATGCTTCTTTCAGACTAAAAATGCCGTATTTTGTATTAGCCATGGCACAGTGCTAATTATGTACGGACGAGAGTTAACGACAGTTGAAACCCCCTGAATAAAGACGCATGAAAGACTGTAGGTGATAATACTATGTTCGCGCTTTACAGTGGAAAAAATGCGACTAACTTTATAGTTATCTAGCTTTTTTAAACTCAAAACTTAAAAAAAGTTCACTTTGGTTGATTGTTGTTGTTGTTGCTGAAACTTTAACGTCATACAAAGGTTTTGTGCCTAAACTTCGTCAAACACAAACTCATACAGTGCTTCAACAGGAAGTGCTACAAATATTTCAGCGATACCTCAGCATTCCTAGTTTTCGATCTAATTATCATTCATTATTATAAAAATATAATCAACATTCTATGGATAATTCAAAGAGAACTAAACCTTTCTTCTTTTACGTCATCTCGACCGAAATGCCGTATAAGCCGCGCAGGTTGCAAGAGCCACCATTAATTCGCAAGATTAGAAAATATAAGGCTATGTTTTTAAATAGTATTACTTAAAAGCATACGGTACGTATTTGAACTTCCTACTGCCTACAATAGTTACAATGTCGAATAGGGATTAGAGAATACCGACCTGATTAAACCGTTTCAATCTCAGCGGAAGATTGTCTTTAAACAATACCGGGTCCGCCCGACACTGCGATATACCAAGCGGCATACCATCGAACGCTTTGACAAATTCATTAATGCATTCGGACCGTGCCTGCATATGATCTAAGCTCGCTGATAGCGAATTCGTGGCAGTTGCCGCCGTATCGGGTTTGAATTTTTTGCGGGGTGCCACCTTCACTGGAGGTGCACCGCTGGTCAGGTTCGCTACAAGGAAATTCATCAGAATATCTTCACAATTGAATTTGGAATCCACATAGTCTCGGAGATACTTCGGCATTTTGAAAAAGTGTCGGCCATACTCAACGTGGTAGAAAGCAGCACCAGTCAATACCATACTAATATCATTAAGCCACTCAGATTCATATCGCCACCTTTTTGTCTGATTGTCCCACACATGTAAACGTGATGGGAACCCAACAATCTTATTAGAGTTTTCACACCATACTTGAAAACCGAATTCGAGCTCATCTGGGGTCAGCATTAAAATATCGTCATCTAACGAGAGGACGGCCTCAGTTTCAATTTCTTTGTATGGGTAAAACCGGTTCGTGAGCTTGTTCTCTCGAGATCGAATGATTGTAACAGGCTTTACGGATTTTGCCAATGGTGTCGGCGGATCAAGATTGGGATTGTTCCACACAACGATGATTTTTACAAGTGACGGAACACTTTGTAGAAGAGATATGAGCTTTCTCAATGAGTCCGGCCGATTGTAGGTGAGAATGACGGCAGAAAAACCTCTTCGTTTTAACGATACCTGTGAGATACGGTCTAACGCATAGGTATCGGCAGTACGCTGGGCAAAAATCCGATCATTTAGAATATCCATAACATTCGAGATGATAGTCACTGGTGAACTCATGTATTTGCCATAGATACTGACTAATTTTTCTCGGCGAAAGCGAATCTCAGCCGCGCTAAAACTTTCTAAATGGCTAATGATGTCAGGTTTTCGTTTAATATTAAAGTGAACTGTTACTTCAAGCCAGTCGATTCGTTCTGGAAATGGTAAAATCATTCGCTCTTCATTATGCACAAGAACGGGAATGCATCCCGCACTAACGGCCTCGGTAAATACAAGCGCTGACTCAACGCCTACCCCACTCAGTATGAGACAGAAGTCGGCATTTTCAAGCGCTTTCGGATACTCCACGATGTTGTGTTTCTTCTGCTGCTGCTGTTGTTGTTGCTGTTGTTGTTGTTGTTGAGCCAGACCGCTGCTATAAACGCAGCGTTTTCCGCGATGTTTCGTGCACGGTTCGAGGAGTATGACTCCTGCCGAGGATCTGGCTAGCTGCAGGACAACCTTTTCCGCCCACTCCGGAAGCTCTGCCCATCGAGAAAATACGAGTTGCCACGCTCGACTAAACCTGATCGAAGAGAATAGGAAAACACAGAAAGACCTTTGTCAAAAATGGAACGTTTTAAACAAGCGATGGCGTTTATGCTGGGGAAAATGAACGACCTTGTAGAGCTTATAAATTGAATGTGCATGAACATGTGAACTGCCAACTATTTAGTTTTTAAATCTGTCTTAAAGTATTTTCAGTATTTAATTGTATATATTTAATTGCTTTTCCGTTCAGTTCGGAGCGGGGTCTTACTATATTTGCTACTTTTCTTGCCGTTTCTCAATGAAGATAATGGAACATGACTATATTCTGTCTGAAGTTAGTGAGGAACTGCCCCCTGAAATCGTGCGTTACAAACTAATCAGATATATCTCAGAAGTAAGAGGCGCAGGTGGCGACTGTTGTGAATCTTCTGCGAATGATACGCCAGTATGGCTCCCACATAACAAGTCTAGCGTTCAAACCTCAAATTAAATAATTTAACAAATTATTAAAGGGACTGGCAATATCGACATCCATTAGGTTGGTAATAACGTAAGTGTTAATGGCCAAAGCTCGGCGGGCAATATGCTAGCTTAGTTAAGCAGCGCTTTGGGCATCAAAATGATTTTAGAAAAACAAATAGACCATTATGGATTTTATCATCCATGGAAGTTGATTTTGTTTTCTTGCCGATTTTCGGAAGAACTCACCTAAGCTTTTCTTTATTATCAGTGATCCTGTATCCAGTAACGTAGGGCATCATTGGTATTGCGACATCAAAACCCGGCCGAAAAGTTCGATCAGAAAGTGCTGCCGACACATGCATGGCAAAGCCCGTCCGTTGAGTTGCTTGTAGTTGATTGAATACGAGATGATTCGTTCCTTCGTCCCAGCTAGAACATCACAAATGAAAGCGTACGCAATGAATAACACTACAAATTAACGAAAGTTCATAATGTGTTTTTTTATTATTATATATATTAACATATTGATAAAACATGTTTGCATCTACCTGATCATGATTACAATTTGAAACATAGAATAACAGCGGTATTATAAATAGAAATATATGAAAAACTCTTACTGGTAATCACTTCATTATTGTTTGTTATGTATGTTTCTAGAGAGCAAATACGTCGTTTGCGTATTATATCGTTATGATCGACGGTCTGGACGTTATTCAGAAATTTTTTCACAAGAGTTAATAAACCACTTTTACGAAACATACTGCATTGAAACCCAAGTTCGTATTAGTACACTTTATTGCCCAGTCATCAGTATACGTCAAGTGACGCTCCATTTAAAAGTCTATCTTACTGGCATTAAATAGGAATAATGCGTCGTAACACGTGGAAAGATTTCGAAGAAGTGAGCACAGTTTCATAACCGCGATTTTCTCAAAACGCGGGTCTTGAAACCGTTAAGATTTAGGTTGTGATTTTTTGTAAGCCTATATAATATATATATATATATATACAGTGTATAGGAACTCTATTCTGCAAAAGACTATCCGTACGTACAATGCTAGATTAGCTAACACTTCCGGTGCCAACGCGTGCTGCACGCCAAGGGTGTCCACACTGGGAACGAATAGACAAGCCATCTGTGGGTCTGCTACGAAATACGGAGAGCGTCGCAGCCAATCTAGCATCCGCATGTATTCCACGCTCGTCTCTGGTACCACCTGCCCTCCATCTTCGTCCACGTACCTGATCAAACCCAAAAGCAAGATCAATATTTCGTGAGCCGCGAAAAAAACTTTCGACACAATCAATCTTCATGTTGAAAGGGGTTAAGATAAATACATGTCTATACGCCTCTAACTCAATTTAACGTTTAAAATCGATGCTGTTGTAATATTTTTAGCTGCTCATTAATTAGTACACTGTGTTATTCCCTCTATTAACTATGTGTTAAATCATATCATCGAGTGCGGTAGGATCTTCGAGATGGTATACCAAGAACCTCGGCAGGTTACCATATATATATATATACCAAGAATTGCACCAAAGTACAAACCTAGTACATCCCAAAAACGTAGTATTACATGTTTTAATCAACTCTTATTTTCTATTAAAAAATTCAGTGATCCATGTGCACATTTGTCTGTTTTTTTTCGCTTTTCCTACCAAAATACGGTTTCAATAGTAAGCAGTTGCTCACCTTGTGATTGGGTAAATATAGACCGTCACCTTTTCTCCGAGTCTTCCGCACCTATATACATCCACACATTTCCAGTGAGTACAGTGCTCAGTTTTAACTGCGAGGCCAGTCGTCACATATTCTTCGTGATCCGTGTCACGAACCAATAACGGCTCAAAAATCCTGTAGTTTCAAAATGAACAACATATAACAAATAATCCTCTTGAAACTTTCCATCTTAAAATTCATAAATTATACGTAACGGACATGAGATATTTGTTAGTCAAGGTGTCTGCGGTGGGGTATTTTTGTTAAAGGTCATTTTTCCTCGATAGTATTCAAATGTATTTGACTTGAATGAAATCCATCATGATGAGTCCAATACTGGTTAATAGAACTGTAAATATTAAGCGTGTGACCAAAGAAATTGTGTACCCAAGTAGTGTAGTAGTCAACTCCTATGAAGTACTTTTGAGTGATGTCCGGAGAACACACCTAATGCTGTAGATCTTCCTATAGCTGAGTAAAAGATAACGCCCTTGGATTACAATACAATACTGCGAATACATATTATACACATTGATACATACATCCATAGTAAATACTGCACATTATACAAACATTCTGGTAAGTTCTTAAGTGGTTTTGCTAAAAATTGTTTAGAATTGACTGTACCTATGTTTTATAAGCTTATTACATGATATTCTGAGGGAAAAGCTAAGCTGAATGTAAAATATTTAAAAAAATCATGCTTTTAAAGATAACTTAATGTTAGGATGGCAAGAGTGATATTTAACAGAGATGTGTGTTTCAGGTATACCACAATCAAACTAATCTTATAATTTCATTACAAATTAGTTTTGCATAAATCCCCATAAACAGTGAGCTAAGCACCTCCTTATATCAACAATAGATGCACCCGGTGACAGTAAAAACATACATGCTTTTACAGAACAGATACGATAAACTCTAGTTTATATTAGGCATAATACAAGACGGTCAGAGGATTCCTCTGGTAAATTATGTGCCTATTGTGTGCAGTATCAACATATAAAGGATTTTTAATTGAATTTTGTTTTGATCGCTTTCATTCAGTCTGCGTATTTACTAGTACCTGAAATCGGCCATTTGTTACGTACCGTTTATCGTAATCGTGGTCGGGTTTTCTCGTGAAGTACATCCAAATCGCACAGACAATCAGTAGCACGATACTAAATTTCGACCATAAACTCCAACCACGACAGCTCGACTTCGTGTAAGACATGCCCGCAGAATCCGATCTGCGCTGCAGTCCTCTCTAGAGACAGTGTTGCCGTTTGGGAAACGTCGCGCACTCAATCATCTCTAGAAAGAAGAAAACCCACATTTTGACAGAATGAACCGCTGATCTGCGGTATCCAAGAACGACGGAATAACATATTATGGTAAGCGCACCATAGATTGCTTTTTTATGTATGACAGTACAATACGAATCAATGGAACACCGCACTGTCTAGGTGCAGAATCCGCTTAGCTCCTCATTCGCCTATTTAATGTACGTTTGAGTCCATGTTTACGTACGACAGCGCCCTCTATTACAAATTAGAAGGTCAGCGCTCAACGACAGAAAGGGCAAGGGAACAAGCGTTCTTTCCCTCATCGAGTAGCGATGGTTACAGAGTCTGACGCTAGCTTCGGCTGTACCATCCGAGCTGACCAGGCACTTGACCGTTTTTCAAAAGCCAATAGACCTCAAAATTAGACTAGCCGATGTTGAAAATAGTCAGAGAACTATATGGCGAATTGTATGTGCTAAATATATATTGTATATATTGCTGATCAAGTCAGCTTTTAGGCCAACACAGGCTGGGCATGCAGTTTAGCTGTCAAAGCTACAAATCGTTGTAACACGCGAGAAATCTAGTTAACACCCAACACAAACCACACACAGTAGCTAACTCATGCATAAGTATTCATTTTCGTGAAGGTCTATAATTTGTTTGGTCATTTTTGAGCTTTTTAAAATGAAATTGAGTATGTGCACAAATGTACAGACAAGCTAGTGACATCGGGGGTGCGCTGTCCGATTGGAAGCACCATCCTTATCTGCAACCTGCTCGCGCCCGAGGTGGCGCTGCGGTCGTTTAAAACATGAGGGCATCAACTGATTTGCGCGCCAACTGGAAGGCCGATCGCCGCCGTCAGTAAATCTTAGGATTTCGCTATGCCATCTATCCAACGGCACGTACTGACTGAAAATACGACGTGAAACGACCCAATTTCGCGTTCATACCGATAACTTCTGATTTAAATTGTGTTCGGTCACTGCAAGGCATGTGAGTACAAACGGCCAACAATACAAAGACAAACAGCCTCTCAGCTGAGTTCGATTTTTGCTAAATCACGTGTCGTCCCTTTAAACCTCAAGGATACTTTCTCAGTGAATCGTACTGCCGGTTTAAAAAAGGAAGTTTTGAGCGGTGAATTTAAGTCAGCTTCAGCTAATTGCGCCAAATCGAATTGTCATAGTATTGCAACTAAAGTCGCAAAATTTCTAGATAAATAAATCTTGTGAGTTTATCCGGATACGCGACAATCCTACTCAGTTTGCCACAAATGAAATAAAGGTCTCCATTCAGGTGTTTTTGGTAAATTCTGACTGTACGCTGTGACTGTGTATATGTGTGGCGCGAGTTGGGTAATGCTCTTTGCGCAGTAACCATGAGACAGAAGTACAATAAATGCAGTGCTTTGCATTCGAATGCATTGTCCCGTAATTACACCATAGGACGGCAGTTTGTCAATAGAGACAGACAGAGAGAGAAGGAGAGAGGGGAGACAGGCTCCTCGAATTTTAGTTCCTCAGAATCCATAACATCTGCACAAAGTTCAGTCAAAAGTCTCATGTTTCTTCCTGAATAGGAAGAACCGCTATACTATCCAGTATGTTACTTAATTATAGTGGTTATTCTTTGTCTACGCAATGGTATTTAAAGCGCGATTGTACAGAAGTGGACAACCTGCAAAAAGTGGTGCTAATAAAACCATGGACACCGAAAATTGGCCGATACATTGCAATGTGGGCAAGGAAACTTTCTCGGACCAATTTCAAATACAAAAATCGTTTACTTCTTTCGGGTCTTTTCTTAAGACAAAAACACTGAACACATTGATCTGTATGCATCGTACCAGTTTATGTTTACGCGTAACTTACGATCGTGTTATTTATAAAAACTATATAAAATTATAATGTAATATAAACATTATCTAGCAAGTGCATCAGTAAGTTGGTTTTTGATAACTTTCAGGCGCGCAGTTACTTCTAAACGTTGTTGCCGTCGTTAGTAGCCTTCAAGTTAAACTGAAGTGACAAATGATGGATTTTGGATTTTAAGAAAATCGATTTTTAAATCAAGAAGGCATTCATATAATAACAAATGCTTTTTTGGTGTTGTTCTAAATAAACTATATATGTTGTTTTATTTCAAGCACAATAAACATTCATTAGCTTAGCCATTCTTCAATGCATGATACGTATGCACTTTTAAGTATCCCTAATACGTACTCTATATAGCCACGTTGTTACTCTATCAGTCTGGAAATGCAAATTGAGCGTAAGCTTGAAAAGCAACTATCGCGGTGAAGATTGCATAACCGACGAAATTCAGTTAGATAGTGAAAATCTGGCAGGCAGACGGACTCATTTAGCGACAACATAATTGCCATTATTTGGGCGGACATAGCAACCTACACGAAGTTTTGAAATTGATTGGAACTTGTATACTTATTAGAGTATTTTCAACGGGCACTCAATTTTCCCCGTATGCCGAAGGTATTGTTACGTCTTTATAATGGAGCCACACTGACATTACTTTTGTCCAGTCGTGCGCCTCGAAAACTATTGGCTAAAAAACCCAAATACCTTTAAATAAAATTTAAATAAGCATCTTTTACTGCCAATATATTGCCAGTAGCATAGTTAGGACCTACTTTGAATACATGACCAGATCGTGTATAAATATTTTCGCCCTGTTCAAACATAACAGCTAGACGAGGTGACAAAGAAATTGAAAAAAAACAGTGCTTTCTGAGCAATGTGATTGCTTTTCTTCCAAAGCTCAACGCGTATTCTGTGTGGTCTTATCCCTCTGTTATTGATGTTTCACATATGATATGAACTGAGCCTGTTTGTTTTATTACCTCAGGAAATTCGGTACTGCAGTATAGTTCTTTTCAAATAAATTTTGTGGATATTTAAATAGCTGTTGATGAATTACCTCCGCTCGATGCTTATTTGTTAACTGCTGATGCCATAAAACCCGATATATTGATAGCTCGCATTAAACAAAACTCGAAGAACTATGTGTTAGTAGTAATTGCCATTACGATTTCATATATGATAAAAGGGGTGTTAGTGGGCATCTAAAGCGTAACTTACGACAAAATGTCAATGAGCTGCAAAAAATATCAAGGTAAATTGCTTTTCGTGCTTCAATATTACGCTGGATCGGGTTAATGAATCAGCCTTCTAGCAAAGATGATTTAGATGACAGCGCGGGACCGGGTCAAACGCGGTAGCTGCCTTGAACAAAAAAAAAGCTAAGTGTGAAACCAAATTTCATTAAAAAGAATTAAAAAGATACGCTCGTAGATTTTCTGAGGCCTCTCTTTCAGTGACTTGAGTATCTAGGTTCATGCGCATATCTAATTCGTTTACTGTGTTACCTTATTGATGTGTAAAAATTACGATGGTGCGAAAGACCCGTCGAAATAAAGCGCAGTTTTGCTCACGTACATGGTTTTGTGCAATTTTGTTAAATTTTTGTAGTCTATTTTCCCGTAGATTTGACTTGGAATCTCGTGGTATCTGCTATGCTGATGGCAAGTCTTTGTTCTGTCATATTTTGTTAACTGCGGGGACAGGAAAATTGAAATGTTCAAATGACACTTTTGTATGGAAGAGTTTCGGGTGCGAGGGTTTTAGTTCATACTGTAATGATATTGTATATACTAGTTATGTGAGGTAATGTATTTCTGCATACGAACAAGCTTAATTTTCTTAAAGTCGGTTGCATGATTTTTTTGTATTATTTCAGCAATCATTGGGAACGCGCTCAGAAAATCCTTCTCGTGGCTCCCAAGGTACTTTGAATCTATACAGGGGGTAAAATGCTATGAAAATACCTTCCTTAAGTTTTTATCCGCGTACCAGTGCAGTGACATGTAGCCAACGTGATGTTCCATTATTTTCTTATATTTTTATTTCAGTGAGTCGGAGATGGATTTTAAAGAGCCGAGTTCGCAGGCGGAAGCAACAGAAGCCCTGACAAAGTTTCGTGAACAATGGGCTGCTTCACTGGACACAGAGCGGGTGGTAGAGGCCTTCGAGTGGCTCGAAAAGCTTGACGGCAGATGGGAACAGATGCATGTAGACATCCTTTGTGTTATGGGAGAGCTTGCCGCAGGCACAATGGAGCTTGTATCGTGCCGTCGAATTATTGAGTATCTTAAAAGAAATTCACATCGCTGTAAGGGTGACGCTGGAAAAGCGTACGTCGGCATAGCCATAATGGTGCATTTGTTGAAGGACGAGTCTACTGCGATACTAGCAGGAAATGTACTTTCAAGTGTGCGGACGGCAGTTTACAAAGATGAGGCAACTTTGGCATCAGTAATTGATATGTTTAAGACGAAACTTGTACCGAAAATGAAAGAGCTGGCTGATAACAAGAAATTCCTAGATGCCTTAGCTCTGTGGAGGGCAATGGTTCGTTTCACTGGATTCGAAAAGGTGCCGACTGCAGTAACAAATGGCGTTTTGCATATTGCCACACTTGCGTTTAAGGAGACTAATCCTAGCGTACATGCCGACGCGTTCAGTTCTTGGCGAATCCTTGTTGAGAGTTTGCCCCGTTATATGTTAAAGAAGCCGGCATACATAAAGCTTCTACTCAACCCTTTAAACCGTGTGTATCGGGACACAGATGCAGCAACGACCCCGCATAAGTTTGGCGCATGGTGGCAAGTTGTCCGTTCGCTTGAGGATGATATTGAAGCACATTTTGACGACGTAGTGTTCCCGCTTATTAATAAAATCTTCAGTATTCCATCGGCTAAAACAAGGCAGGTCAATCCCACAGCTTTCGCTAGTCCCACAAGAGAAATCCCACAGGAGGCATATGCCATCCTCGCTTTAATTCTCTACAAGGGAACTATTGAGATAATGACAGAAATGTCAAAACTAAATGACAATCTACCCATAAATGAGCATACTATAAAAGATGCCTGTTTTGTTAAACACCAAACATTGCTGACAGAGGTGTTCACACTTGTACTGAACAATATTGTTCACGGCGTTACTCCTCCGCCTCAAGGTTACCCATACCTGCTAGCGAAAATACTGCTTTCTCGAATAAGCTCCCTCTATGACAATGGACACTATGGTTTGGTGCGTGCGTTTCTCTCTATGATCTACAAATTGGTTCAAGCTAGACTGTTCGACACCGAGCAGATGCTAAGCGTATTTAGCGATTTAGCTAATGGCGTTCCTCACAAGGTAATGGTGTCATCACAGTTTAACTTGCGAGATGGTTCATCAAGTATGCATGAATGCCCAATCATGTCACTGACTGCCTTTTTCGTCCAGCACGTACCAACTATGTGTGAAAAAGAGAGGCACGATGCCCCGGCGTTGAAGATTACCAAAAACAAGCGTACCTACCGTCAATTACTTAAAGCGTTGCTCGAATGCGGGAGCGCGGGTATGAACTTCCTACATTTTGCCGATCATGCTTCCAAGAGTCTAGCTCAAGCGGAGGGTGTTCTTCAGACAGACTCCTGGCTCGAAATAGCCGATCATTTGTCCAGCTTCATCAAGCACACGCATGAAGTGAATCAGGGCGGCAGCCTAGAACATGATTTTAGCGCACTAATTAATACTCTTAAATACCCATTCAGGTTAGTTCAATGGCGTGCACGAGTAGTATATACATGACCTTTTATGAGCACTAATTTGCTTCTTCAGCGTGTTCTCTTATATTAAGTGCATATTTTTAACGTTTTCATAGTTTCTGCTAGCCTGTCTAGAGGCCTTACGAAAAGCCTCAAAAGCTATTCACTCATAGGCAACTGTCTGTAATAATTATCGGCTGTGTTCATATTTTCTTTCCATAAGTTACAGGCCGAACCTGAGTCTGACAAGTGATGTAATAAAAAAATGGACGGACCTGTTTACAGTATTTGCGATCGATGCGGCCCTCGTAAAGGATGTCGGGGTAAACCAACACATTGAAGAACTATGCGCACACCTTTTGGATGAGCTCTCTAAAACCGAATTTGACCTCAATAGATTGATGTTCTGCAGTCAAGCTTTTGAAACTGTCACGAAGCAAGCATGCTTAGAAACCGTCACGATCGGTAAAAAAATCCCATTGGGAAACCTCCATTCCCTTGTGAAGTGTGTATCCCTGCTCGCTAATCGTAGCCACGAGTTTATTCAAAGTAAGAAACAACTGAAATCAAACTGCCAGTTCTTTATTAATATTGTCCATATATGCAGCGCGCTGATCCAACGCACCAACGATGTGTCTCTATGTAGACATCTTTTGCTTACGATCGTTCCTGAAATTTTACCACTTCTTGAGCATACAAAAAATAAGGCAGCGGTGCGGGAAACTTCATTGACTCTCGTCGAATTGCCTCTGCTGCACGCATTAGCCATGTTTGCCGATGCCTTTGTCGACAGGGCAGAGAAAGTTGGCAGTAGCAGCGAAAATGAGAAGTTCTTCCAGATGGCGCGATCCGCAATTGAACATGGAAGCGGCCACTGGAAGAGTAACATCCGGGACCCCTTTGTCAGGTACGCAAAGTTTCTGTCTGTACCTCTCTCGCAACCTGAGCAGGTATCGCAGAGTTTTTCGCAGGATGTTGTCGTTGATGATGTGTCGCCTGTCACAATTCAGTCAAAGACTCCGGTCAAAGCCGCAACACCCACCTCTGGCGCAACTGTTAAACGTCGAAGCTCGCGTAAGGCAACCAAAGAAGACGAAGAGTTCACTCCGATAAAAACAGCTAAAAAGAAGTCAATTTTCACCGAACATCAACTTGAAAAGCAATCTGAATCGAAAATCATTCCTAGCATGTATCAGGATCTATCGCAAAGTATCGATAAGATTTCATCGCAGCAAAACGGTCCTACTAACAATAGTAATAATCAGCTGCTGATCACGGAAACTCGGGTAGTGGCTCCAGTCATTGACGAGGATGCTGTCTTTGAAGATATTACCCCTAAGGAAATGGAACAGGAGAAGGCTCCAATCGAAGACGATGACTCAAAGCGAGCTTCCAAAGTTAAACATAGTCTAGCAGGCAAAGATACCGAAGCTGACGGCGTCAAACCAATTGAGAGCGGAGACACGATCGATATCAAAGAGCTCCACAGAACTCCGATAGAACAGGCTCTTCCGGCTATCGTACCGCAAGAGGTGATACCTGCTACATCGCCAGAAACCCCAATCGTAGTTACTGATAACAACAACGAAAATGAGGAGCCTCTAGTAAAGAAGAAAAAGCGGTTTTCGTACAGCGAGACTGATGATATGCCGGAGCCTGTAGTCGTCATTGATAACCAGCCATCAACCCTAAGCAAAATGGTTGAAATGATGCAAAATGAACAGCAGGAACGGGAGAAAGAAGAGACGATACCGGTCAACTCTCCGCTCAGACCCCAGGGCGCTCGTAAAAGAAAACTTACAGGTAAAATAACACTGTGGGGCGGAAAATTATAGCAGCCGAAGTCATGCCTTATAGTGCGTATGATTCTATACTGCCTAATGTTTTCTTAAAAATTTGTCTCTGCCCCTGAGGCTATCACTTTTGAAGTAACATTATGCTGATTGAATTAAACTATGGTTGCAGGTCAGCCGATCGAGTCTCCAATCACGGCAAAGCTACAACAGCGTAATTTCATGATAAATTCACCCTCATCGCGATCACGTATGATGCTCGAAGCTGCGCAAGCGCGGCATACTATGAATGCCGGTCCTGTTGTCCAATCCTCTACCGTTCATTCTGAGGGTCGTCACGCTCTCACAAGCTCAACGCCCTGGCGAGAGAAAGCGGTAGCGTTTGCATCCACAGAAAGGACTGTGGATAGCGGCAGTCCTCAACCCAGCTCGAACGGCGGATTTGCAACACCGGTGAGTCCAACAGTTGGCCGAAGTATCCTTAAGCGGGTTTCGACAGGTGCCTCGGTCAAAAAAGTGTCTTTTAGTCGCGCAAATGAAGTCTGTGCCTACGACAAACATCCACGGGTAAGTACTGCGAAATCACTATTCCCACCAGTCATGGTGCAAAGTGATCAAAATTCAAGTACCGAAACCAGCCACAATTCGCTCAAGGGGGTTGACCTTGACCAAAGCATGCATGTGTCTGATACCAATAAACTTGCCAAGGAAGAGGAATCAACAACGATTTCAGCTACAAGTTCTGTTGCGCCAGCAGCCGTAGTAGACGCACCCACATCTGAATCAATAGTCGTCGAATCCATGAGCTCGGACCTTGCAAACGATCCCAGTAAGTTGGATGAGTCAAGCATTGTTCTGCCGGACATCACTATACCGGGTCAGGGCGAATCCAAAGCTCCTGCCTCGGACCCGCCTATCGTTGAATCAAAAGCCACAATGACACTAAAACCATCGACGCCAAAGGTCACCGTTTCTGAGGAAGTGTCGCTTGTCAGACGGATTGAGAATGCCGCGGATACATTGCCTATTGAAACTAACAAAATTGCTGAGTCAATCAACATTGTAGAATGTATAAAGTCCGCCCACCCGGAACAGTTGACGGCTGTGCTTGAATTGATCGTGTCAGATAAGTTCATCCAAACACTTAGTCCCGAAGTTCGGGGAACTTTTTTCTCTAAGTGTCTAGCAACAATGAGCTCTTACCAGTGTCGCCACTAATGTGTTCTTCAGTTCTAGTGTAAATAATAAAAAAAACATGTTTTTTGTGTGTGTATTTGGATAATTGCTGAGTATTATTTGTAGCCGACATTCGTTTTGAAAGTGAGAAATTTATTATTCATATTTGTCATGTAAAACAAGTCGAAAATGTTGTACTTCAAGATGGATCTCGAAACGCGGAGGATCCCGAATACTTTAAGCAGTTTTCATTACATATCATATGATTTATTGATTGAATATGATTATGCTGAAGTTGACGACCAATGAATGAGCGTGCGCTGTAGACCAGCACACGTTTCGACAACTTGCCCGCTATCATACGAAGAAACTGCTTCAAGACAGGTGTATATTTATGAACGCGGAGATCGCAGTCACCAACTGAACCGTTATCTGTTTGCACCGATGCTGAAAATTTTAGAAGACAGCCTTAAAACGTAGGCTCACAGTATTAACTGTTGCGGTGAAACTGAGCAGAAATTGACAGGCTGAGCAGACGCTGCCCCGAAAATTTATGTTATTTTCACGTGTCCACATAATTAATGGTGGCAGTAGATGAGAGTTATCGCCGTATACAACTAACGGCAATTCTTATTCAATCAGGTATGCGTACGTGCAGTACACTATATACAAGTGTCTCTGCGATTATACATTCAATACGTCTGCATCTTGTTTAATTGTATACGCACCACAAGCTAACGGGCCTCGTCATAAATGTCAATCGCATGGAATCGCTGAATTCTGAAGTTGCAAAACACCTGCGTTTCCATTTGCATTAATAGATATCATCAATTTGCCATGGTTATCTACAGGGATCACTGGGAAATGAAGTAAGAGTAGCTTCATTTGTCAAGCGAAATCATTATGGGCAATGCTGAAACGTACAGCAAAAATTTCATATAGGGCATTGATTTGAGATTCTGTAATGAATGGCAAATAAAATGTATATACAGGAACAACTATAGTGTGATAATTTACGAAATATACATTTATTGTAGGGGGGTCTGAGACGCTTTTATGTTTTACTATTTGTTCAGCGGCAAGGAAAGTAAAAGCAAATCTTTGTTTGTCTTTTTGTCGGAACGTAGCTCACAAAAAGCTCAAAACGCCATTGCTTCGCAAGGATACGATTTACACGATTACGGTAAACTCTACCTGAGTCTTCGATACTATTTCCCTCTCTTTCTCTCTCTTTTTCATGGTAAATTGAAAAGGAAAGTTCATTGCTTTTATCACAAATACTTGCATGAAATATCATTGTAAGGTATAAACATGAAAAACGTAAGCATAAAAGTACAGCCAATTTTTGACAAAATTAGGGTACCTTCGGTTTGGGAACTTTCGCCAACTACGCGAACCAAAAATTTGCTACCTTAATGTCCGTGTGTATGTAACGTTTATCCCACATTTAATTTTGAGACTTCGAGGACGCTAATAGGCTATTACCGTTTAAAAATTTCAATCTCATTCAAGCTAAATGTTTAGTCCTTTTCACTTAGCATCAGTCCGCTGTGACTACGAGTTATCGGATATATTTCACATGGAAAAGGACCAAGACGAAAGGGTCGTTCCAAATAGAAGTCAAAAATCCATGTTGTGAACAAATTTTTCTGATCTTTGAATGCCTTTGAGTTGCCAAGGTTTGTCTGAATTATTCCCATTTACTTCTTTTAATTAATGCCGCTTCAAGTAAACATAAGTGATTGTTGTTTTTCTTGTATTTATATATTTAGAAAAACACTGGTGCTAAAAATAGCTTACAATCTAAGACTAAAATTCGAATTATGCATCCTCTATTGCCAGCCAAGTTTATGTGCTGCTATTATTTAGAATTATGGTCGATATAAACGCTTAGTAGATAGTCAGCACCGTCTGTCGTACGAGCGGATCAGAAACCTGTGTGCGTCAGACAATAACTTATTATTTTCCAAAACACGATTTTAAGTGCGCAGCTTTGAATTTATTTTGTTGCAAGATGGGCCATAACCTCACTAATAAGCAATATTTCTGAAAATGATCGTAAGAAGCACAGTTCTGCGTTAGGGTACGATAATCTATTTTTCGTCTGAATCAAAATCTACACGTTTGTTGTTGTATATATTTGTACGCTAAGCAGCCTATTTGATTTCTCGCCATTTTATACCTATCACAATTTTTTGTTTAATTGTGTTGTGTGAGAATTAATTATATCATTAAAGTAAAAAGGATTGAAGCATTTAGATATCTATGTAGAATGCCATCGTCTATGGGATCTAAAGATACGCAACAGCAACAGTTTAGCCTATCTTTATCAGAAACTTCTCTGTAGGATATAACGAAACGACAACGTAGATGAACATGGCATAAGCCATATCGTGTTACCTCTGCACAAAAATGCTCGCTAACAAATTGATTAGTTAGATTGTTAGGAGTCTACCTTTAATCTTCGGTACCTATAGGAAAGCAATGACATCGTTGCTTCGGCTGTGCCGACTCCAAAGCTGATGTACTAATATTTGAAGCAATCAACAGTCTGCCTTATTTTTTGAGAAGACTGCTATCGAAGCTGACGGGATCACACCAACAAACTAGGTACTGTTGTATACCTTACGTCCAGTATCTGCTTTTTAGAATACAATAAGAACAGAACGCTTACGGGTTACACAAATCATTCGATAAAGACGAGAAAATTATACGGGCACATGCATTTCTATATTCATATTGTAGAAGGCGCATATGTATCCAACACTGTCAGTTTTGTCGGAAAATTCTGCAGTCCAAACATCACGCAGATCGACATCTCTTCTCGTTTAAATGAAAAAATCACGAAATTCGCTATATCATATGTTCATGAGCCTACTGACTACAATAAAAAACACAGTGAATTTACATCGTAGATTTTTTGTAACTATGTAGAATAAACTTTATCAACTCCATCAACTGATATGCTACATGATTGTAACATTTTTCTTCATATATCTATTATTATTGTTTTTATTTGATTATTTCTCTTTTGTATTATTCACGAAATATCTTAAATAGGAAACGTTTGGAGCAGCATTGTTCTGTTATTTTCTTTCAATCGACTGACGTCTCTTTATCTGATTCTGTCACTTGTACACCATTATTAATAGGAAGATTATTATAGCTTTGGTTGTTCTACTAACATCATTGTTACTGTTGGACATGTCACCTAAGGCGTTGCTATACTATTCGTTGCGACATGTGATGGCAAACATATAATAATAGTGACAGTTCGTTCGGCCAGTTAACTTGCTGCGGTCGCACTCTACTGTCGCCACCCTGATCAACGTCATCGTATCCAAACGAACATTTCCAAAAAGACGAGAACTTTGAAGAAAATCACGGTCCCTCACAACAACCCAGCCTCCATGTAAGGGATGACACGCCTGCCTGCAGCGTTCGTAGCTTTTCTTCTATTTAATTTCCTTCTTATCGACACCCCCGTTCTCCAACAACCCAGAATGGCCCGATTCATACGTTATTATATCTTGCTTTCTTATAATAGTTTGCTGTATTGGATTAATTGCTCTCAACACTATGGTCTGCGTACGTATATATATATATATAGATTATTACTATCTCATATTTATTAATATTGTCATCAACTGTTATCATAATTATTACCAACTATATATATACGCATGGCTTTTACTCTATTTGCCTAGTTTTAGGAGATGCATCTGTAAGTGGTCACTTCTGGAACTAGAACCAGTGACTTCACACGTAACGTATTGCAGTATCTGAACATTGCTAATATTGATTTGGTATCATCATTTACGACTGCACTCAGCTTTAAAGTAATGTCCACACAGTATTTTTGGGCTCCACGTATTTATCGTCACCCATTAGTACTACATCGATTCAGATATAATCAACGTTCGACATTCTTATCTGTCTCTTTTACGAAGGAGCCTGTTGTCCGAGTTTATATTTTTGGCTTTGGTTTACCGAAACCGGGCGCGCGCGGCCTTGTTGTACCTTGTTTGACTAAGACACGAGAAAACCTTCAATGATTGGCGCGAAGAGTGCCGCCTCACCTGCACCTCATTGGCATTATTATCATCGCTTCCATCCGCATCGTCCTCAGTTTTTTTTGATTCGTATTCGTACATATTTTACTCATATATATATATATATATATATATATATATATATATATATATATATATATAATGAAAGGTTGTCGGACCGAAAGCGCTAAAAGGACCGGCACTAGCATTACCAGCAAGGCTGGCGTTAAAATGACGAGAAGCCTGCGGAGTGTCCAGCGGACCTTGATGCTCTTGGTGAGTGATTATGATAACATAGTCTGCAATCCATTTCAATAATATAATTTTTGCACGATTGATATCATGCATAATGTAGAGCAGTGATATCAAACACTCAAACCACCATATTACATTACATGTGTATAAGAAATAGCAATATTGTATATTGTTGTGAGCCTCTATTTTAGCAGTTCACGGATTGTTTTTGCTCTACTTTGGCTAGTTACGTAATCAATAGATATAACAATATGTGTATTTTGTATTACTAATACGTCTGCGTTGACAGTGTGATCATGTTGCGTATGTGTTTGTAGCATATATATATATATATATATATGAACGTGAATAAAAGATTGACCATGTTTCTCGGTCAATGTCAATGCTGAACGCTCAACGCATCCTAATTTAATTCATACATCTTTAACTGTCCCTTATTGTAATCTGTTGTGATATAACGTCACTTATGAACATTTTTGTTTTCTTTTGATATATTAACATAATTTTTTTACTTCTGTTTCTGTTTATTTGTCTTTTTTTTTCTATAAATAGAAGTTAGTATCTATTGTAGTCGCCTATCACTGGTGGACGATGATGGTGGCGGTCGCGCAATAAGCCGCTAGAGGGCTTTTTCGTCGGTTGCAGTAAACAAAATCATGCCTAGCCCGTATTTTCTGAGAAATATCGCCATTTTTTGTTTTACTTCTTTCTCTCTCGTTTCGTACCTTGATTTCTTCTCGGTTTCGTTTTCTTTTTCTCCAGTAGTAATAGATTTATATGAAAACACACACATATAATCTACATATATAGAATACTATAGTTTTCTTTTGAACCAGATAGACTTCATACTTTTTTCTCATTTTATTGTGTTCGTATTTCTTCAACAACGATTTATACCTACGATCATGATCTGTCTGAATTTTTTTTGTCTGCCACAGGAACAGTTGTTTTTGGGTTTTTCAGTCCCACTAACGACGGTTGCTCCTTCATTTAGCCACGTATTTGATCTGCGTATCTTGATTGAAGTTCGTTTCAGTCCATTCAGTAATCGCGTACTCCATTTCGCTACTTCGGTGCCTCTACAATTCACCTAATGCTTTCAAGTGTCTCCAGAGAAATGAATACGCAGAAATACATTGAGATAAATACAATCGGTCGTTGGCGGTTCTTGCATGTCAAGTATTACGCATATACTTTTGTTTATCTAGTATATACGGAGCCGCCGGCAACGTGTCTCCTCCAGGCGCAAATGGGGTGTCAACAAGCAGACCCGCCTATAGGTCACATGGTCAACCTGTGGTCGTTCCTCGACACCCATTCGTCTATATCCCGATAGCATTTTAGTTATTCGTTCAGTCCAAATCTCCTCCTACGATAAGTGCGGCAACCTCTCAAATTCTGCCTTCTTTAGAAGAATCTTTCTAGGTCGATATGTGTTCATTTGCCTCTGCATATGCATTATAATAGTTTTTTTTCCATATGAACATCCGTTTTGCCGAAAGCTAAAAGTGGTTTAATTTCTATTTGTGAAAGCAACCGTGGCTTTTATAATATAGACTGAAGCTTTTTTTTATTTGTTTGTAAATACCCACGAACGCCCAATCTCTTTTCCGGGCATACCAATGGAAATAGACGCGACGAACGTTATCTTCTTTGTCTCCGAATGATTTTTTTTGCAGATGTATAGAACTGAAATCCACCGTCAAGGTTTTCGTCACTATGATATGATAAAATCATTCTACCAACATCCAAAACGATCCGGCTGCATAGGATGAGTAACACAATCTTACGCAAGCCAAGTTGGGCTTTTAGGCATTGATTTCTTTCTCATGTCGATCTTAGAGATATTGGTGCCGGATTTCAACCTCGACATCTTTCGCGGGTTTATGTACAGAACGAACATTCTGCGTTATACCGCGCAATGGTCGCTCGTGTTATTGTTATCATTAGCATTGTACGAATATGAGTATTGCTCGGCCTTAGATTGCTGTTTTGTCGAGGTGGTCGTTTCCAGCAGCGACCAGAGATAAAGCGCTGCGCATACCCACGAGGCTATGACATGCATCCACAGCAGAGGAGTGGCATGCGGGTCCGCTGGCAGCGGAGACGCCGCCGACGATGACGATCTCGCGTCAGTCAAATGCTCGGGTATTGCCATTAGCTCGTACCAGCTTGCCTGAAAAAAGTACACAGAATAACAACAAACACTAAAATGTAGGTTATTTCCTAGCAATTGTCGAACCCTTCCAGGGCCCATAAATCTGCTAGGAATTCATTAACCTTATACCAAATTATTTACTAGTGAAATATTATCTCAACACACATGAAGCACAGAAGGGTTTTATCTGCATATTCTATAGTTGATCTTGGTCAGAGACAGGCAATCCCAAAAGTCCCGAAAACATTTTAATTTGATAGGGTGCTTAGGGAAGAATAAATGCCGTTGGTTGTAAATAGGTATGTACACATGTCGCAGCAGTCAGTACGCTGTTTTCCCACTTGTGTAGGCTTTGTTTTTGAGTTGACTTACTTTGGTGCTCCTCTTGGGGTAGTAAAGATTAGTTAGCGTGAGCATGACGAATAGCGCCGCCCCGCAGAGCACCAGATGGAAGACGCACCACGAATACTGCAGCTGATCGACTTCGTCAAAGATGTCATCGCAGTTTCTGAACTTAATTCGGTCCACGTCTCCTGTCATGATTCCGCCCCCGTGTACCTGGTGTGCGCCGACGCCAGCCGTTACGCCGCTCCCGCGGAGGTAGATCCGCCGGTAGAAGCGACCCAGGGCGCCCGTCGACATCGAACAGGGCGAGTGTTTGTCGTTGCGTCTGCACCGATAGAAAAAAACATCATACACATATGTAATAAGAGGGTTATTTGAAATAAAAGGGGCTGGACAAAATGTAATTCGCAAGAAATGCTGCTGCATTTCAATCCGTGGAGATTACATTGTATAATGAATGCTCCATCACGAAACGAAATATATATATATGATATAATTGTTAGTTGTGGTTAGGCACTAACCTCACAAGCAGGTAGAGCAATGTGCTGAAGCATAGATACAAGCCTAGAATGAGCGTAAGCCCGTCCCACGTATTCTTGTCACCAAACTCGCCGCATACGTTGCTGCGCGAGATGAGATGTGTGAGGAAGGCAAGAAAGTTTAGTGTGACCGCGCCTGGCAGCAAGTTACGACATGGCCGACTATGTGCATCGGGAAAGCCGGCGACCAACGTCATGGCCAATACGATAAGGTAGAGCGCCGTATTGAGCCGCATCATCGAGTGTTTGGCCACGCACTTTGACCCCTGATCCGTGTTACCGCCACCAGATCCACTTTTCGAATCAGTACCGTCCGCATCGCGTTCGAAACGTGTCCACATAATAGCGCCTGAGCACAGCATCGCCAAGACCCCCATTACAATCACCTTAACCAATTGTCCATTGCGCGCCAAGCAGTCTTCGTATCTGAAGCGAGTTGGCGGAAACGTGGGAACGTGGGAAACAATAAAAACAGAAAGCACACAAAAATTATAAAATATAAACATTATTGTACCAAAGGTGGTAAATCGGTGGCCGTGTCGCTAGCTGATCTGTTCGTATGTTGACCAGTAGTCTACGTGAACTTAGAAAGCGCTTAGTGAACGCTGTGAACTTTGAAATTGGCACGACTCAAAAAACTTTCAGTTATTTTTTTACTTATTATTCCATCACTACATTATGGAATTGGATAGCTGCCGCAGTGCAATAACGGAAAGTATACGCAAATCTCATTTTCAGTTTGTTTAGTCTAATGAAAAGCACAGAAATAGATACAGCAACTTAGAGACATTCTCGAGGCTAACGCTAGTACCAGAGTCATAACTTAATCTTGAGGGGGTAGCCCCCGTGTATCAGTTATCACATTTTTATGTCAGAGCGATGTAACGCTGCAGTAACTTACTTATAGGCGCTCTCAAGCATGACTAGATAAGCAAAGACCATGAATCCGAAGCCTCCCCAGAGACCGGCGTACTTGACAATGCCGATGAACACACCTGGGGGCAGTCTCACTCGGATAGACAGCATCACCATTCCTACCAGAATTATTACCTGTCTCAAGTTATAATAATATTAGTACACTGTGTGTCTGAATTGTCGTATATGCTATTATGACCTTTGTAGACGATAAACATAAACGTCTTTGCGTAACTGTTTTGCAATAGGCGATTTATGTGCTATCATAAGCACTATTACAGCTATGATATCCGTATAAGAATATACTGTAACGCGCGTGTGTTAAAAAAAAAAAGTAAAATTGTTTTAAAAGGTTACACCACCTCAAAGCGACATATCTGCCTCAACTAGTTTTAAGATCTCGCGACTGTGTACGTAGTGAAAACGAAACTCATAAACGTACCTTAAACGCCCAGAAGCCCTGCTGTGCGCCGGATACGATGTCCCGGGAGTTCTGGACACCAATGGTAAGCACCGCCATGGCGAGGTGGAATAGCGCTACACAAAGCAAGGTGCGATATACAAGAAGGTAACCCGCATCTGAACCGCAGCTTAATGGACGGCACATATCGAATTTTTGGTCCGCCCACCGCACCACGCTGCGTGTGCGTGTATATTTACGGCACAAACAAATGAGGCAAAAATAGAACATTTGTTTTTTTAGTTATTGTTGTTCTTCTTTATGCTACCCCGTAGAAAGATGTGTTTATTCTCCACATTATATACCATTAGGTTATAGTAGTAATGCTAACTGCTCGAGTCTTCTAGGCATATCGCTAAAATTGTGACACTTCAATGATCAAATTATTAGATTATATTATAGAGACGACGCCTCGGATTTGGGACAATGCAGTACTCGAGACCAATTCTATAGGACGTGTGCGAAATCATACAGTCTCGATTTATAGACTCGTCATCTGTCGTTTGGCTGAACGTCACATGTGCTTGTCTTATCTAAGGTCCGCTTTCAAATAGCATTTTAACTGAAGACTATATATCATTCGGATAAACCTATACAGCTAGTAACAAATGCTACGCGGGTTTATATAATGGAAACTGTCTTCGGTAAGCTGAGCTGAAGCGCGAAAAACTCGTATTGAGGTAGCAGTAAACGAACTCGGATTTATTGTGTCACCTATGGTCATCACCCTATACTTGTCACCTAGTATATTTTTGTTCTATCTCGTTAGAATACTATTTCCCGATCCTATTCGAGGGCTCTCTCCTTCTAATGTACTGTGGAAAAGAAAAAGCAACTGATATTACATTTGTTATGCTTAGGTAAAATAAGTGAAGAACCCGTTCTAAAGTAAAAGAACGATCCGAACCTGTTAGATAGCATGACACAGCACACAAAAGAGATCACCGTAAAGATAAGCAGGTACATTAGACGCGTCGATGTCGAACTCTTCCATGCTGAAATAGCAGAAAAAAATCCAATTGAAATCGCTTGGCATCATTGAATAAAATAAAACAATTCAATTAGTTATTAACAAATCAATTAGTTATTAATTATTGAATAAATTCATTTACTGGATACTTAGTTCGACTCATTTGAACGCCATTGTTTGAACGCTCGTTTTTATTACCATTGGCTCGTGACCTTTGCTTTGCCCATTCAGTCCCAATCGACTCTGTGTTTTTGTCACAAGGGATCGTACTATGTTTGTTCAAATATGTTTTCTCTTTTTGGAGCTCACATTACTGAGATATACACTCGAATTCATTGTTCATTAAACATTCATAAACATTGTTTCTACAGGGAATATAAAAGATTATTAATATAAAAATCTATCAAATAATTTAAAAAATTTTACTGGATGCGATTTTGTCAAGGTTAAAGGTCAAAGTAGACGATGAAAGCCAATGTGAAATATCATATACATATATATAGAAATGTACCATGTTTCCCAGCATCTTTACTATTCATATTGTTTTTCTTGAGATATCTATTAGTGACATCATGCGTATTTTGGGTATTTCGATGCTCACCAGAACGGCTTTGTGATGATAGCCATACGATGGCACTCGCCGCTCACAAATATGCTCCGAATCGACCAGAGCCATATAAAACTGTTTTGTGATTACGAAACTATGGCCTGTTTGTTTTGTGTAACAAAGAGAACTTTTGAGCAAGTCGTGGCTCTATTAGATGCCTTCGAAGGACGCTTTCCTGTTTTTCGTTTAGCTTTAGGCTTAGCGGTTGTGGTTATTGCTTCGGGCAAGTTTCAGGGAGGCATGCGGATCGCTTGCGCGAAACTGTCCCCTGTCTAAAGCCGTTAGAGTGCCTGAATCGATGGGCGAATGCAAGTAGGTATGTGCGACACATGACGTTCATTGATTTTGAAGAGAGAAGGTGAAACAGAATCAAGTTTTCGTCGTTACCTTCAACACCTTATTTTGAAGATGAATCTCTTCATTAAAATATAGTAAGCTTTCTTTTGCTAACTATATTTCTTTGAATTATCGACCATTTTTTTTATAGAAAAATGATACATATTGCTTTAAATCATTCGAAATGATTTTACATGTTTGCGTGAAACAGATTATTGCAATTCGTTTACATAAGACTCTTATCAGACGTGATATGAGATACATGCTAAAGTAACCCCGCGAACTTTGTATATTGTCATATACCTTATCATTTACTACGCGGAAATACATTACACACTTACGTGACTTTACTGTGTTCATATGTGTGTATATGTATATATACGTTTTTGTTTTTGTTTCACGCATTTTAGAATGTGCGTAAGTGTTCAAATGTTTTAAAACCACCTTATCTAATATTTGGTATTTGCCGAAGAATTTAGATGGATGTTGACAATTTTTTTCTATATAACTGAATTTATATATTACGTTTCGTGATATCTCCCCGTTCACGTAATAATTAGGCAGCGCAAGGCAGAAATTAGAAGACAATACGAAGAAGAACATCAGGGGCAAAAAATTGTTTGGATACGAAAGCAAAATAATGATAAAAGTTGAATAGAAAGAATGGCTATTTATTTACAAAATAGAAAGAGGTATTGTGAATTTTTTGCTATCGACAACTGTTTCCTGGGTAGCTGTTTGTATTGGCCATAGTTGATTCAAACAACCCTGGGCTCTTCCTGGGCTTAGATGTGGTTGTGACCAAATTGTGCTGCAGATTGTGTGAGCTCGTAATAACTTGAGCGTACAATTCTCTTGTCTCATAATATTCTGTTGCGCGTACGAGTATTCTTTTGATATTTGTCTCGTAAACAGCGCAATGCATAAGCTTTCAGTTTCTATACGCTTACGATATTCATCTGCTTCAGGTAGTCAGGCTAACAATAAACAAAATAAGAGAGAAGTAACTGATGCCAAAGTTGCCGAATTGATCGTTGGCCAAAATCCGATGAAATATTCTATTATTCTGCTAACGTTATTTAAGAGCAAGCAAAATGATTGATCCCCTTAGATCAAAGAATAGGTCCCCATACCTAGGGGCCTTATATTAAAAAAAGATGAAGCACATTTCCTAACCGCTATTTTTTGTCGAATTTTGCCGTATTGCCCAAAGAATGGCCTTGTTAGAATTACTTAGTGTATTCTTTAAGTGTACCGAACTAATATTACGTTGCCGGCTTTTTTGTGAGGATTGACGTAAATAATCCTCTGAAGGGATCGCAATATAGGGGCTAACTTTTTTTTTTTAATTTCGAGTAGAAGCAGACTGCAGTACGAAATACAAAATTAAAACTTCGCGAAGCCGATTTTCATTTATGTTGCGGCCATGTTCATGCTCTTTATGCCGTAATAATATTGCAAAAAGACTCATTTGAGCAATTATTATACCGCCGAACAGCACATATGTAAAATATATTTCAGCAGTAAAATCCTGACACAACAGTTAGACTGTCTTCCGCTCATCGTCGTTAATAACCGCGCAGAATTTCGGTAAAAATATGGCCAGACATGTTAGACAAAGGACAAAATACGGCCAAATGTTCGCAGACACCAAGAGATCTCACACTAATCAATTATTGCTACAAGATCTGCACAAAGCTAGCTTTGGCAGGATCGACCCTAGGTTTCGGCAGGCAACCGGTGCACCCAACAACAACAACAACAGCAACATCAATCGACCAGTCAAATTGAAAGTATTATGGAGTAAATGCCTCGTAGTGAACGGGGAAGAAAGCTAAAGCGGTATCAGAAAATCGAAGCGGCGATAGCAACGACAGAGGTTTCGGTTTGCTTAGACATGTCTTGGTGAGAAAAACGATAACTTTTTTTTTCCTGAAAAACAGGCGTGTACTTCGCTTTTGCTGAGGAGGCTATAAAGCCATTCGATATTAGGTCTTAGTTGATAAAAGAAAAAAAATGGCAATAACATGTTCTCTGTGACGCATGGCCTTGCCGTTACCTTGTCGTTCGTTCCAACAAGCAGACGAAGTGCTCTTCAGACGTATTCCTACATACGGATAGTTAGATTTTGAGATTACATAGTGAACGTCTGACTTCGACTGGGCATGTCGTGGTCAATAATGGTAGCTTGCCAAAGAATATTTTGAAATAGATGGACATTTTGACGTATTTCGCCATTGTATTTTGCTTAATTATAGCAGAAACTAACGAAGAGAGCTATATTAGAGGTTCTTTAGTAAATCCGATTAGAGCGCTGTGTGGTCAAACAGGCGGCAATGATGCCAAAAAACCAAACCTGTCGAAAATACCAACATTGAGAAAATCCGAGCACCTCCTGTCTTTAAATTCAAGGAAGGTCTTTAAAATCAGGTGGAATAGGTTTAAGGTTTCTTATTTGCAGCGATAAAACTAGTTTCAAAAGCAGTAGCAATTAGAAAACGTAACTATGCCAGTAGATGTGCATTCAAATTAGCAATAAATAATGTTGTAATAGTATTTGTAGTTAAATGTTTTATCTCGAGACCAATATGAAAAACTAATTTTTAAAATTAAATTTTATTCCTATCCACAACAGCGAGGCTCACAGAAACAAGATGACTAACGCTTACTCACAATTACTATGAAGTGCACTCATTGTAGATCTTTTAATACAAATACATTTGGTAATTTACTCCGTGGTTAATTTTTAAATGAAAAACGTATGTTTCTGATAGCTCAGCTTTAGCTATTGCTTATATGCGCAATAACTATGTTATAACACTCCCAAGGATATCAGGTGAAAGCCTAAACAAGATTTAAAATTCGACATACTTTTAGAAAGCGCGAAAATTCTCGAAGTGTTAAATATTTTGTCGGAATCCGTCGTACTAATAAGATCCACGAACATAATTTAAAAAAAAATAGCGAGTAAACAAAATAAATCGATATTATAAAAAAAAGGATAAAGAAAATCAAATAGATAAACGAGCCAACTTATATTACTTTTAGGTAAGTATAGAAGCGGCTATTAAATGCAGGTGTTATATATATATATGATAAATGGATCAATCTCATAATGTCGTTTCTTGACCTACTCGGGCTTCACATTTTGTCAAGCCATCTTAGCGCTCTTCTATCAGAGCTCTCCTGTTTACCAACAGCTCGGTGGTTTTCGTTGCCGTTGATCTTATACAAAAAGATTAATCCTGATTAAACACAAAAAGTCTTTTCGAATATCGGTTCCGATATACAGCTATAAGATACTCTGTCACTGGTTTTTTCGTAGCGCGTACGTTGACAGCTGTTTCGTTCGTCCTAGTTTATCGCGCCGTTCATCTGAACCACTTGTCAGGGAGTTGTTTAGGAGATGTTTGTGGTCTCATCAGTCCCAGATCGGCGCCACTGTGCCTATACGCGTGTCTAGAATAGAGGATTTGCTCCCTTTCCCCTTGCGCGACCAGCCAGCGCGGTTTGAGAACATCGAGCAAAACAAACCGAGTTATCGGTACTAGGTTAGGGGATGAAGCCTTGCGATCGCTTTCGCATTGCTTCAACTTACCGTTACTACTGCTACTACTACTACTACTACTTAAAGCATATCAACATTGCGGCGCAGCTGACATAATCTATTATTAGATCGAGTCAGCTCGTAGTAAATTGGCTTACAGGGGATACTGGATAGTGTTTGTAAATGTGCAAAAAATTCACAGCGGCGACAGCATTAATACACTGTATATCAAATCGCCGATGCTTCGTCGAGATATGGATCGAGAGTGATTGTGTGTGGCGTGTAAACTGTGGGGTGTCAGATCGCTTGCGCTTCTGTTATTCTTATTTGGGCGAGTGTTGAACCTAATCAAGTAATGTAACTCAGTTGAACGGTTTAAGCCCGTTGAGCGTATACAAACGGATTAGTAAAACTGTTATTATTGATGCTTCAATTGGCCTTATCCGGAAACCGCTTGATAAAAGGGCGTAACTTGCTTTTGTTAAAAAAATGTTCATAGAGTCATGATAATAAAAAGATAATCTTTAACTACGTTTTATATTTCGACGTTTCGGTTAAACATCTGTTTGAGATACGATTAAATACGTTAGAAAAATGATTGGTTTTTCACTTTTACTACAGCAATCGTAGTGTGATGATACCCGCCGCATGCAGAAATTGCTATCGGTTTAGACCCAGTTACGCTGCTCTATTGTTACGTGTATTAGAATTTGTGTGATTGAGTAGAATGTGCGGTGTTGCTATTGTTGAGAAGGAACCGAGTTATCGCATCGAGGACTATAGGACCTAGAAATTCATGGATGCCGTTCCAGGGACTTCACATGACCTAATCAAATTAGAACAGAATCGTGTGCGATTGAATTGTTGGTCAACTAACAGTGTCAGAAGCAATTGTTGTCGGTCAGTATACGAGGAAAAACGCGTACCTCCTCCTTCCGCAACGCTTATTGTACATGGAACCTGATTTTTTTTTTATACCATTAACAAAAACAGCTTCTAGTAGTATTACGTACCGTACTAACATGTTAAAATAAGCATATTCAACCAGGTGCCGACGACTTATATAAGTAGCTTGAAGTACACTTGGAGTCCTAAAGAAGCATTTGCGAAAGAAGCCAACATGCTCGAACAATTTACATCGTTCGCAATTTACACGGCCTCGGCTGTGTTCTCCATTCTATTGCTCATAACCCTTATAGCAATTGGTAAGTACGTGACTTCACACAATAGTTGACTAAATGCTTTTGTCTTACCTACGAAGTTATTAAATAATTATATATATTATAACTTAATGTACCGCAATTCTGGTTATGAAGCCTATATTCATAATTTAAGTTTAACGTAGATTGCTTACGTTCGTTTTTCAGCTGGCGAAATCCAGTTTGAGCATCGTTCATTCAATGACGAATTGTAACAACACGTATCTAATGAATCCCAGTAATTAACAAACATGTAGTAAAAGGGCGTTGTATAGCTAAGTAATTGATGTTTTTTATCCCATCCGTTTTGAATTGGGCATTGCATGTTTATGCAACCTATTCCCGCAAAGATATACGCGCCGATTCATATAAAGGTCGCATCATTCCCCTTTTCACCATAAAGCTTTCAGCATTCTATTTACTGTGCTTCACTACGTATGAGCCGTAGTGAAATGTGATAGTAGATATTTACAATCCTTTCCAGTTATCGTTAAGCAGGTAAGCTCATAAAGACATAAGCAGATATAGATTCAGATCAACCAATTTGGCAAACTCTCTTTAGCGACCAAGAGCCCTCCAGAACATGTCAACATATGCCACACACCATTCGTAGTTTCATTATTATTCCTATTTTGATGGATTAACGAAAGCGTCTTTTTTGTATATCCTACATCTTTGTTTTTCTTTCTAGATTGTCGTTCAATATCAAATCAGTTCCGACCGCCATTTATTTGAGATATAATTCATGCATCGACAGTTTCAGTTACCTAACAGCACAATAGTGTAGCAGTAATGGTCGGTCTTCGGACGATTTCGGTGTCGTTATTTTACGTTAAGCAATTTGTTCTCTTTAGTGGGTATACCTAGAGGTTATGCTTTGCGAGCTTCTACTCATCAGATCTGCTATACGTGTATGCACAAATTTGCCAGTACAACAACGCTTTAGGCTGTGTGGGAAATTTCAATTTAGAGACGCGTCCTTTGGTACAACCTGACCATATCAGACGTGTTACTTTTGCATCAAACCTTTACCTATGAAATTTCAGCATATTGAATTTCTAGTTTTAACGTGAACCGGTGCATTATATGTCGTATTTGGGAGATGACAAGATGTTATATTTATTTTCTAGAGACGTGCTCTCGGCACACTGAGGCGTTTTGACTGGGCACTTCTTTGCGCCAGGGCGGAATAATATTAGCGTATCAAGCTCTCTATCGTTACATATTTTTTGTTACATGCAAGTGTAGGTGACTAAATACAATTTTATTATATTTTCTACTACATATTAATGATAAAAAGCGTAATCGATATCAGCTTTATTTAAAGGGATCCGCTTTCCTGGGTCACAAAGTACCGAATTTGTATCTTATTTTTATTGCAATATGGTGAACTTAGCTTAGTATTGGACTGATGTAGCCAACATCCCTGAGTGTATATCAAGAATCCTACCTTCATATAGCAGGATGCATTTTTTAGAAATTGGGATCTTTTATACAGCTTAACATTCTTTGCCAGCATGACAGCACTTAGCCGGATTTAATCGATGATCCATGCATCATTTTCCATAAGCCTATCGCCACTTGAACATCATCATTGTGATGTTTTCATATGAATGTAGGTGATTTCAACATACCTTCAGCCTCAGTTGGAGTTCGATTATACACAGTATTGCATTCGTACCTATGTATCTGTCGAGGCATCAAAAATAGATGCAATGATTCTCAGAACAGGTGCGAAAGAATGGCTTTTGCTGCTTGGACTGCATACCGCGGTATCGCCTTCTCGACGATGAGGGTTCATTATTGGATGTCAGCATAGTTATTTGTTATATAATCAGCGCCTCTTCTATTTTCTCTTGAGTGTATAAGTCCTCATCTCATTTGATCACTAACTGAAGTAGAAGTTACTCGGAATAGACCATACCCTCCAAAGATAACTCAATAATTTGTTGTCATTTGTATTCTAAGTGCTGTTCTCTCGCTACCTCTCTCCCTCTCTCTCTACATATAACGTAGTATTTTATTAGGTTAAAGTAATATATTACGTTATAATGTACGACGATGTTTAAGCACGAAGTGGTGTAGTGGCACGGGTTTAGTTTAGCTCGAGCAGCCAGTTTGTGCTACTATTTTTCGCGTTGTAAGTATCGCATTTGCAGTCCCGAGAAGCCGTAGAGCGATCAGGTAATATGGCATTAAGCAGTGAACCCTGCTTGTATTTAAGCTAATTTAAATGTTAAAGTGGCGAAATAGTCGAAAGAAGCATAAATCATACTCTCTCCGTTGAGATGTAAAAATAGGAATACCAAGACTTATATTTCCAATTAATCTTTTCTAAACCAGTTTTCCAGTCCTATGTTCTATTAAATCATCTCATGCTATTATCGTAATAACTCACTGCTTTATGCTGCTACACATACTCACTAAGCAAACAGTAGACACAAGACAGGATTTTAACAAGATCTCATTGAATAGTGGAAGTGACTCGTTTTTTCCTACGAGGAGATGGCTCGCAGTTCTAGTAATGATGCAATATGAACAACAGTGAAACTACTGCCACGAACGCGGCACTCGGACATTAAGCATCTCCTACAGACCCTGGCCCTATTGAGTCTGTAGAAGATGTGCGACTGCCATGCGGGAAAGCTGCACCCTGTTCTGTCTGATCTGCAAGACAACGCGTCAATGAAAGAAGCACAGTTCTCGGTTTGTGAAATAAAACGAAACTTATTCCAGAGCATGTCGGGGCCATATGGATGTGCGTGTAGGAAAAGACAAACCATATATTCCTTGACGTGTTGTCTTTCAAATATATGTCGCTATGGTCGAGTCTATCTTTTGTCGCAGAGATTGTTTAACGATAACGCTGGCTGACATCCGGGATGACGCCGGATATGGAACATTACTACTAGATGAGAAATGAATTAAAAGATTATACGTCGTTCGGAAGGAAGGCCCTGCTGCTATGAAAGCATCAAAGGGCGATATGTCACAACTATACAATTTTCTCTCTCCACCACATTTTGCGTATGATAGCACCTTTTAGGGCGACGTTCAAAATTAGTGTGAGATTTCATACTGAGAACTCTTATATGAGACCAGGGGAAATAAACAATGTCAAACTGCTGAATCGCGCACATTCTTGCGTTTGGACATTTTTGTTTGGACATATATATATATATAATGTGTGTGTGTGTGTGTATGTGTGTCGTGTATATTTGTGTATAAAGAAAAAGAGAAAATAAAAATCATGCATTTGTAGAGTTACAGACAATTGGTCGATATGATACTTCCTTTCATGTAACTTACAGTAGCATTCGGGCCATTGATGTATATTAATAAATATAACCATAGTTATCTTACTATATGATTTTCTGAGTTCGCCTTAAGAATTTTACTGGAATGGCTAAGGATAGAACTTTATTACAGGACAGCTTGAAGAAAGTTTTATGCAGGAACGTTATTGTTACTGGTCCAATTAGTTTCAATTATTGATAATTTTATACTATTTAACTACAGTGTTGAGTAGTATAATCGGATGTTGTGTTATTGTCAACAAAAATTCGTCATCGTTATTTGGTCATTCATCTTTTCAAGATATATACAAATCCTATAAAAATGTTACCTGAGTAGAATAATATCATTATCCTGTTCTTCTATTCTTTTAACAGCAATGTATATGCGTAATGCTCAAAGGCGCTACTGAGCAACTGCAATTTTTTAATCACAGTTTAAGTACAACTTTGAAGTTTCTCAACTCCAATTTGGTTTTTGTATTCGATATCTCTTGACCAATATTCATGTGCTTTTGTGTAATTCAGGCTAGTTGTCGATGCTTTTATGGTTCATATTTTCCCGCGAACTTATAAATGAAAGAAGCGAGAGCGTGTTGGCGCTAATAAATGGAGGTTAAAAGTAGCGTCGGCGCAAAAAGCCTTCACTGTCGTCAGCAGGGGCGGCATCGCCTCTTGAGGCAACAGGTAATGACACTGCCCAAGAAGAAAAATAACTTTGCAACCAATAGCAGCAGTAATGACAGGACTTTCTAGGCTGATAAAGCAATGTCTGGACAAGGTAGAGTAGACAAAAAAGTACCTATCCGCAACTTTCTAAAGTTGTATTGAATTCCCGGCGGCGCTAGTCGTGATGCCCAACGAACTCAGATCCGCACATCTCGTCGTACCGGTGTACATACATAGTAGGTAGACCTACCAAAAGGTGTAGTGAAGTTAGTGGCTAAAAATTGCGCTAAAGAAGAACAAAAAATAAACTATAAAGCAATAAACGTGAGCACCGAATGAATATATCGACTAGTTGTGCTCCTCGCAAAAAAGGACCTTTTAATACATGTATATTTAATGTTTCGCTTCTCATATCAATTTGACATCATTATACTCATCGTCTCAAATGAGAAGTCTATATAAGGTAATTTAGAAAACCATCTGTATGGGCGACAAGGTCAGTTAGTTCATTTACATGATAACACGTGACATATTCACACATGTAATTGGTAAGAATCATTTCACTGCACAGCTACATATACATGTACACTTGTGTAATGAAGTGCACAAATCTAGGTTCGCCTGTGATCAAAGCAGTGCCGCTCAGAGTTCAGCTTTGTTTCGAATACTTGCGAGTATGAAGCTTCTAGTCGACGCGCGCGACGCTGTTACTCTGCCATTTTGGATGGTTCTGCCCTAGTTTTTGGCTGGAACATATTTCCCTTTACATGAACATTCTTATCACCTGAAATCTAAAGAGGTGATACTGTTCCTTCTGATGACTAGAAAGGCTTTCTGAGAAGAGACTGTTTTTGAGTGCCGCCTGGTGCACTATTTACTAGTTTGCAAAGAAACTTAAATTGAAACAAGAACACCTTTCTCAGAATAAACAACCTGAAATCTGCAAAATTCATGTAAGTGACAAGAGACGTATTTGCAACGCAAAACTGAACTGAAGACGTAGGCCTAAAGGCTGCACTTAATGATGAAACAAATTGCAGATGCAAAGCAGTACATTTGACAGTACTGCATTCTTAAGGTAAGGAGAAAAGAATAATAATTCTTATCTACTCCGTTTTTTTAAGCAATAAAGTAAGATTTACAAGGGTTATGGTGATAATCTCTGCAGTAATTCTTCGCCCCGAGACAAAGTCGAACCAACGTGTCATATATCATACTAGAACAATTCAATTTACAAAAAATAAATAACATCTTCTTTTTAACGATAACCACCATTTATGCTTAAATGAAGAAAGTTTAATTATCATTGACATTTTAACAGTAATTGGATGAACAGCAACTGCTAGTTCGTATTGTTATAAAAAGGCTCGTTTACGGAGGTGCGTATAAAGCAAACTTCCACGTCTCAGTCATTAATAGCAGATGTTCAACCTCAGTCTAGACAATGATTCAGTAATTCAACTATGAGCATTCTGGCTATGTACGTCAAAAGAATATATATCTGTCCTATGTTAGATTGAGAGCAGTGTTATCTTTACACATGGTGTCAATCAAAAGCTTTGCCAATGTCGAGGAGTCATGTCGTTCCTACTTTCGTCTTTCAAATGCAAAATTATTCATAGTTCGTTCCTCCGAATAATAGAATTACGTTGAATTACCGCCGTACGATCGATGCTACAGAGGTCTACCTGTTTGGACAGAAAAAAAGAAGCTGAGATTATCACAGTAGTCATAGGCTCAGCCTAGATCGGTTTCGATCTTAGCTTTTCCTTAGCATTCATGTTGAAATGCACCCTATGTCATCCATGAACAGGACCCTAAGGAACCGCCAAGAGCAGTTGGGGATTAGTCCTGTTAATGTCCTGCATGCTTGCAGCTCACCTTATCTTCGATCTTCCATAATGAGTGTATGGCCCCATTCACAGGAGGTTTGACGGCACCAAGGATGGCGGTAATTTTCTTGTCTTGGTTTACGTGAAAGGTCAAAAGTCCTGAGACTGAAGGCCAGGGTAACCAAATTCTTTATTCGAGGGACTACCAATGTATCTATGAGGCGACTGTAACTACTGGTCGCCGGGGTTCTTGCTCGGCCAAGCATTTCGTTTTCGTTAAAATAAGCCGTTCCACCTCCGTTTTAACCTGTTCAACGCATATAACCGATGTGGAGAATCAGCATCAAACATAAGTGGCGTTGCATGTCGCAATTCGATTTGCAACAAAGCTGGTGCCTAGACTTGCCGTCAGTGGACATGGCTTACATAGAAAACGAGCCTAGAACAGGTGGAATTAACGTTGGCATTTCTGTTGACTTCGATTCTCCGTTAAATAGTGACCTAAACCATCGTGTGACGTATAGGAAAGTGGGTCGGTCAATACTGTAGCTGCGTGCAAAAAAGGAGGCCATGATATTGCAACGACGAACGAAAACATGAGAAAAGGGAGCACCGAATGCCACTTTCAGTATCGATGTACGGCAGCGGCCCGAGAAATGCTTTATTAGGCCGTTCAACGAATTGCTGAAAGAACCGCTGTATGAACTGAAACAGCGATAGTTTATAACCTGAACGAAAAGAATTAACGAACCAAGCGAGATCTCAAATAGAAAATACTATATTCAGTTTTTCTATCGTAACGCTCAACAGAACGCTAAATAGCGCATGTGAATAGAAACTAGATGTCTCTTCAGAATGAAAGAGCTCCAACTTCCTGGGTCTAGCCGTACTCGCTGAGAGCAGAGAAAAGCAGTTGCATAGCTGTTTTTTTTTGCCTTTAATCAAAACAAACATTTGCACTTTAATATTGCACCAAGTCAAAATGTATGCTTGGTGCTTTGCTAGCTTTTAATACACGAACGGACCGCTGACACAAATCCGACAATGACAGCTAACCGGCAACGAAGAACAGACGACAGACTGCGACATTATTCTACCAGCAGCAGCCAGTTCGATTCGTATTTGTGTGTCTAAATTGTTGTCTACGGGGCCTTTAATGGATGAGGTAGACTCCTTTCTACTATATGGCAAAGTAATCGTGAGTTATTTTTTTGTGTCTGTCGGGCTGAAAGTATAGTGAATGATGCTGCTTGAGAAGAACTCCGTATAAGAACTACTCTACTTCAATGTAGCAAGATAACCCATGCTAGGAAGTCGCGAGGGTCTACAGCTACTCTGAGAAAAGCCGATGCGGGTCCTTTTATTCGGGGATGGTCTAGAGTGGAACTCTGGGCTCAGCGTAAACAACAAGAACAGCTTGGCGGCGGCCAGAGGCAAGCAAACACGTCGGAATTGGGAATTAGGTTCCTAGGCTCAATGAATATTTTGACGCTGGCTGTTGCTGCGCTCCTCTTAGGTCATTTACTAACGCCGAAACAAGTGTTACCGGAGTGCTACCCTAATGAAGCTGCCAACAATTAGCTTCGGAGACCACTGTCAATACGTTGTCCACAACCAGAAATAACAGTTTCATTTATCGTCGTAGTAATTTAGCTTTCTTCTCTTGCTCCTAATAGCTTTGCTTTTGTATTTCTCTGTTTTGAAGAAGACTTGCCTCTATTATAAAACGTAAATTTGTAGTGGTTAATAAACTTTATGCAAGTCAGTATATGTAAATCGATATAAGATCGTTTTCGTGATGTTTTTATATGTGAATGTTTGTAATATGTGCGTTTAGGTACGAACTATCCTTCCCTGCTGTTCACTTTTCACATTTAAGATGAATCCTTGAGAGCTACGCAGGTAGACAGGTATACGGCTAGACCTGCATTTAACCCGCCTGTTTTTAGGGCTTAAAGTTTATAAATTTCGTGTATAAATTCATGTTTATCAGAACTGACATATATTACCAATGAGAAAAGCAACTTGTTCAACCGCGGAGGCGTAGTAATTGAATTAAAAAAGTACCAATTCAGCAATTATTAATTGTGTATATCTTCACGTAGGTCTTATTTTTTCGCCAACGCAAAAACACTGAATCATCAAATTTGCAGCTACGGTTCGTGTAATCGTGAAGGATAGCTTTTGACCTTCTCGACAGTTTAGATTTTATTACCATAGGTCCTTTGTTACCTATATACGAGTTTTTGACAAATTTCAGGCTGGTTGTTAGTGTGGAAGGTGTTCCTTTCCCGATTCAAGTTCGTCCGTGAACTGGTAAATGGAAGCACCGAGAACGTGGCATCCCCACCAAGTAGTGGTCGAAGGCAGCCGCCGCGCAGGAGGACTACGTTGCCGTCAGGAGGGGCAGTACCACCTCCGCAGGAGTCGGGCGATGATATTGCTCAGGGACAAGAAACAGCCCCTCAACCCATAACTGGGACGCGATCCTTCACGCTGGCGGGGCAGCGGCGTCGCGCGCGGATCGACTAGAAATTGCCTGCCCGCTAATCTTCTGAAGCTGTTGTGAAATTGCCGCAGCGCTGGTCGAGATAGCATACAAACGGAAATCCGCGCACCTTATCTTACGGACGTGCATAAATATACAATGTATGTAAACATATATAAAAGTGGTAAATTTTCGAAAATTGTAGCAGAAAGAACAACGCAAATACCGAATAAATAGATCGTCTGACGGTTCCTCTCGCGAAGATGGACTTTTGGAGAACTCTTTCGTACATGCCATGCAGTTGAGACAATCCGACTGTACTCAATAGAAGCAATTCACTCAAGGTCCTTGCCTCGGTTGCAGGTTCGCACTGGTGATCATGTTGAAGTAATAGTTGACTGTCTATTTGATTCGGTGCTAACTACAACCAGCGACATATTGAACTGTTTGTATTTCTTATCGGTATTAAGCTCATAGCACCAGCTATCAACTCGAAAGATATTACTCAAAGGTCTGCAAATTTCTTTGTCGTTGTCACTATTGTTCGAAGAGAACATTTAACAACAGCAACAACTGCTGTATAGTATACTGGAAAGCGTACGACATATTGCACTTTTTAACTAGAAACCTACCGTATGATCAAAGGAGCAGTGCTTAGTATGAGCCTATATTATGCCAGTGTCTACTGGGGTTCTGAAAAAGCAGAAAACGATTGCTGGCTATAAAATTAACTTGGTCCTATTTAATCTAGGAAGTAGTTTTACTTCACGTAAATATAGCAATAAGGCGCGATTTCGATAAAAAGGGCTTATGAGGCACGCCAATAAAAAATCATATCTGTACCGGCCAGTGTGCTTCCAACTATATGTTTTATTGTCGCCCTGAATCGGATAGGACCCTGGATATGTTTGGATCGAGTGCGCATTCTATTACGGTCGCGCTTTCGGTACGGGCAACCAAACAAGACGCTCACCTATACATCATAAAGAGCTAGTATATCACTTCTAGGCAAGCACAGCATACGTATTCATATATAGTATAGATATACTGATGGCATATTTGTTGACAAAGCTATATATATGCATTATTTAAAGCACAATGCCACAAAAAATTATCAAAATAGAGCCATTCATTGATCGTTGTCATCTTAACTCAGGAAGGGAACATAATAAGTGTTGTGATTGACACACTGAGCGAACATAATGGAATAAGTTTCTCATGCAAAGGGCCTTATCACACGATATCGAAACTTTTACTGATCTTTTTATCCCAGACCTTGTCAACGAGATCTCTCTAAAGCGACGGCAGTCGATACATAGGGGCGTTTCCGCTTTCGTTGTCTTTCTGGCTAGATACGACTTGGCCGTGCGTTCTCAAACTCGACAAAACGTTTCACACAGGGAAGGTGGAGCGAACTTCATAGTTTTAACATCAAAATACCAGAACGGCTCTGAAATACGTCCAAGCATCCCATTGAAATCAACTAATTAACATTTCAATAACATTATTATGTTTCAATAACTAATTTTATAGTCTGTAAAATCTTTAACAGTTGGCTCATTGCTAAAAAGCGACAGCAGTTCACATGCACAGGAGTATCATAGACTTTATAGAGGATCTTAAGACTTTTACAGCAGGAAATTAGAATCGGACTCGTGTCGCAGGAAAATTATCCAGCGGCTTGTGCACAGCTGCTGTCGCTTTTATATTTGGGACGTCATCTTCAAATAGGACATATTTATTCTATCTATCTATATACCTGAATAATCTATCGGGTAAGAACCCCCTAGGGTGGAAAGCAAGTCTCACAAATGGTGGTCATTCGTCGCAAGCTATCAAACTCTACAAATGGACCGTGCAGTGGTGCTGGGGTGGACCTAGTTAGCTGCTGGCGTCGACTGCTGCGATTTTTTTTGCCAGCAAAGTCTGTCTGGCACGAGGAGCTTACACGTTGTTGGAAATGTGATTCCATTTACAAAAAATACTTTCTAAGACAGGCTTTCTCTCCTTGTCCTTTTTTAACCATATATACACATAAACACAAGTATGAATAAGTGCAAAATATTTGTAATTATTATGGCATTATGCGTATGTTTACTCTGTCTTAGCCTCTCTGCGCACCTTTCTGATTCGATCCGCGGAAACATCCTCAACCTGTGAGAAATAGTATAGTTTTGAGTTTAGGCGAACTCTTTTGGGAGATTGGAAGAAAGGCCGAGTTTGCCTGTTGGACAGACGCTGCTATCTGGATATGTCATGGATAAACAGCAAAAGGTTTGGAAACTTTCACGTGCGTTTATAGCAATCACGATGGCGCTTTGATGGCGGATATTGTATGTGGAATAGGCCTCCCTGCAAGTAATACGGCGATAATTGGTGAGGCAGAAAGCAGGAAGACAAGCACCACAGCTTAAGATAACCACGTGCGGATAAATTACGTCGTACACGCTACTAACGAAACTGTGCCTTTCGTGACAGAAGCACGATGGTTCGATAATACGAGTTGGACGTGGTTAATTTTGTTTTTACAACGTGAGCCTAAACACGCGAACTTTGCAAGCCTGTTGTGCTGATCCCTTTAAGATTCGTGGTAAAGACACTCGGACATCGGACCGCACATGTAGGATACATTATCTACAGAAATAACCCCGTAAGAGCGAAAGGGACTGCTTATTCAGGTCATGATTAAAATTTAGTAAAGCTTCGGCGAATTATCGTGTGCTCACTGGTGTTCCATGACGTATCGCCGAAGTAAAGACCAGTATAAAATATTAACAAATGCAACATTGAGCTAGTTTCGGCATAGGGGTGAATGTAGTCTCGTAGCGTTGCACTGTGCAGTGGTCGACATACTGACCTGGGTATTTTCAACTAGTAGGAGACTCTATTTTTGCCTACTTCAGAATTTCTCAATGATAAGTTCGTAGATATATATATAAAGCAGATTTTCTAAGTTAGATTAGAAATAACGTTTACCTGTAACTCTTAATTTTCTTAAAGCATTTTCTCACGACTCCTTGCATTTCGATACAGTAGAAAACTACAGGAAACGTTCTTGGAAAATAAGGAAACCGTGAATTTTCCATCTTCAAGTCCAAGAATAGCGTATTGTAAAATTTCGTGCTGCTAGTTAATGTGCCATGACTGCAATAAACTAAATATTAAGTTACCAAATAAATATCTAGTGAATTTTATATAAGCTCTAGTTGATGAAAGCATATTTGACTTTCTTGCAAGGCACACAATAAAGGTACATTACCGTTAGACATGTCACTAAAAAGGAAGGGAAAGTTATACTCAGGTCTATTAGCAGCATGACTTTGATAAATTCAACACAATATAAAAATGAATGCAACACATTTTCCGTCATTGTGGTTGGAAACAGGTGTTCTGCTTAGTAAAGCTATACCTAGTTTGTGCAAAGCGGTCGACATGCTACACGCATACTTTCTGGAAAGCTCTCTGAACTTGCAACAGAGAATTTTGTTATTTATTTCAAATCACTAATTCATCTGTATTGAGGTCGAACACACCACTTTACAGAACATGGCAGATAGTTTTGTGTATCGGAAAGCCCGGTGCAAATCTTGAATTTCCCGAACTAGAAACGATAGCACAGGCGGTCGCCTTATTTAACCGAACTAACAAGACTTATGACGCAACAGCGCTGTCGTCGTAAGTTTGCTCCATAAGAGAGCCTGCTAGAGACCCTTTACTCTGCCGGGCGATTAAAACAGAGAATACTATTGCGAACATTTGTTAAGCGGCTCAAATGCCATTACAATGAGGTTCAATTGAGCGAACAATGGCGTCGTATTCTTTCTGATTTTTCTTTGCCCTTTCTATGTTTTCCCTCGTAAAATGTGGTATTACGCTAAACATAGGGCTAGAAGCAAGTAATGCTATTTTAAAGCTTTCCATTTAATACGAGGTTACCCCTTTTTTTAATTCCTAATAAGCCTGTCTTCTAAAATTATCGTTTTAATGAAGCGCAGCGTCTCTCTAACCAATCCTTATTATTTGTCGCTAAACTTGATTTTTATGAGGTTGGACGATAATTATTAGATTTCCGTTCGTGAATACGTGCTTGAGAGAAGCCGTGAAGAACTTAACACGGATCTAGACATATGCGGACAAAATAACATGAGATCTGTCTATTTGATATTTCTATGCACTCCCAGCTCCAGATAAAGGCGCGTCCTGCTTTTGCTTCAAACTCAGACTCTTCGGCTTGCGTCACAGCAGAACATGTGCTTGCAGATGACATCGAGGTAGGCGTTTCAAAGGCCATAAACAATCAATAGAAATGATTAGAGAAATTAGAGTCAATTGAGTAGGCGATGCTGGCTTTTCAAATAACCGCTCTAATTTTATATCGGCGGAATAGCTCGGTTTGTCTTGCGTTGTGATTTCAATGGCCAATATGCTTGCAACTATCGATTTGCCATTTTCGTAAGATCTTTGCTTCACTGAAAAATAATACATTGCCCTGATATATGAGTTCGATCAACCTGCTTCAACTTCGAAGTCCACTTCTAGTTAATAAGGTCGCGTGGTAAATGAGCATTTTGTGGGCGCATGGTGCCTGGATCTAAGTATAATGCTATATATTGATAACAAGAACGCGCATTTTGCCTAAGAAGGATTTTGATACCCTCAATGTATCTGCTGCCCATGTATATAAGACATTAGCAAATTGACCCCCCCCATTACAGAGTATATTTTATGCGGATCAAACTATGATAATACGAAAATCGCGTCGAACTTCCAGAGAGTTATGAAAAAAGTGCGCGAAGAACAACACCTAACAAACCAAAGTTTGTTGCAAGTTGAAGGTAAAATAACCGTACGTCCTCATTTTGTATCTAGATAATGTGGAACAGTTGTACGGTAAGTTTGTCCTTCATTATGCTGCATTGCGATCTCAACATGCTGTATGTAAATCTCGAGACCACTATTTAATTTGTAGACATTACCTAGTATACCAATGGGCTTAACTAACGAGCCAATGTAAGCGTGTTAACAACTTGTTTGATAAGAATCTATCGTCTCTATAAAAGTAAATATTCTAATCTATGCTTTAGAAGATTTGTCAATAAAATATATTCAACTATAATGAAAAGCCCACGATCAAGATAAAATGTTCGTCTATGAAATCATCGTGTATGACATATCCATACTCTATTTTTAGCTAGAAAGTCTATAGAGGACATTTACTCCATCACCCTCACCTCTGCGAAAAGGAAATGCTTATCACTAAGCTTCTCTCAACATCAAGAATTGTTAGCAGCGCAAAACAGGTATCACTTACCATCTGTTGTAATCTTTATAGCATCAATGCTGGCCGAGGGGTCAGTACGTTTCTTACTATATAACGCTCTTCTTTAGTAGCGCTGTTGGTATATCCACGTACACACACATTGACTTCGAATGCAATATGCTTCCTATACTCCTCTGTTGAAGACCTGAGGCCTTCATTAGTATCCGTAAGGTGTGACCGGCTTCTGCCAAGGAGGCCACGCCGAGAGAGATAAGTAGTTACATGTTACAGGCTGGTAAGCATTAGCTATTCGGCCGTGACGCATTCGGTTGCAAAATATAATGTCAGTTCTTCGATGACGCATTTGGGAAGGAAGCCTTCTCAGCTTGGCTCTATGTTTGCTACGCCCAGGGATTTGTCACTGCAAGAGTGATTGGCGATGAGCCCAAAATGTCGCTTGAATAACTATGCATATACACTGAATCATTTTCCTTATTCAAATAAAGGATGACGTGAACCCATGTCGGCGAGATTCGAAGGGACGGCCAACTCATATATTGTCGGTAGAGGCTAACACAATACTTTATTCTTTCCCTTTCTAGATTGGCATTTTTTTGTTCTTTCTATTATTCTATTATTATAAACAGATACTTCTTCTCAGGTATAGTGACAGTCTCTTGCGACTTCCTGCTTATCGATCATAAGCCTGTTGTTGGTGACAAAGTTTCTGTCAAGCGACGTGACAAGGGCAGCAGGACGCCAGGATAGCGTCATCTTATACGGAGTACTCGAATCTTTCTTTCGTATATCTGATAGCGATGACAGCAAGAACAATGGTGCAACCTATTTCAGGCCTGAGGCTCCCGAAACCCACAGCAGAAGCAACGGCTGGGTTGATGTTGTAACAATGTTGAAACTGCGATAATGTTGCGAGATGCATTCAGCAATTCCGGGCTATACAGCATCACGTAGGCAAACGGACAGACAAGCAAACTGGTAGGCGAGGATGCCCTAAGCGGGAAAGATGATGCCCACTTAAACAATTTTTTCTTTCCTTTTCTTTTTCTTCTTTCTTCAGTGCAGTGCCGTGAATAGATATTTTTAACACAAAAGTTACTGCAGAGGACTATTCTAAAAGACTTCGGAGGGCGCTGTGTGGTAGATCGATGGCTAGAAGGATTCTTTTCTATATATTCTAGGAAGAGCGGTAGGATGTGGGGGGTAAACGCGATGGATGTTATGGCAGGTCAGCTGGACCCCTGTCACTATCATTGGTATCAAATTGCAAGTCCTTACCATTGGATAGTAAGGTAGCTTCTACGTAACCAGGTAACAACTTTTATCGATACCTGCAGCAACTGCAGATTTTGTTGAAAGGATTTGGAAGCCTGTGGTTCGCGATTTATGTTTTTCAAAGTCAATGTGTCTGTGTGTGCATGTATAGTGAGTTGTATGCAAATGAGGCCGTTGCGTCCTGTCGGTTTAAGAATCCGAAGACAGGTATGTCGCGTATAGGCATCTTGAAGGGTATGTGTGCCCCATTGACTGCACACTACTGCATGGAAGATCTAGACCTCCACTTACAGCGTGAAAACATGTACTTCATTATTATGTGCGATTCGGGTTAGCCATTTTCGATCAATTTTTTTGGTCAAATGATCATCGGACCATTGTCAAACTGCACGCCTCTATAAAAATTACTAAGCAGCTATTGCTTAGTTTGGTTGGCCTCCCGTCTGAACATGTTAACAAAAGATCTTCTGTTCTATGATTTCTTGATCCAATTCAAAGATTGGCATAGTCTGACTTGTATCGCAATTGGCCGCCTTCATCAATAACCAACTTCGGTAATCACCGTTTATGGTTTCAATTTATCAGTGAGTTAGTCTCACGATGACCTTTAAGTCTGGAGAGTCTCCTGTAATTGTCTGTGACGACAGATGAAATATCTAACCGTAGACTACAGAAGCAGCCAGGGTTGTGCGATCCACGCGAAAACACAGCTTGGTAACTGGACAATATTGTTTCTCATACTAATGGCAACAATGTTATTGAGGCCTTCAACGCTCATTGTAGTTATAGAACATTAGAAGACAGCGGACTTATATCGGCCTAGACAACGAACGTCTATTGGCGAAGTGGTATCTGGTCGCCAACCGCTTGGCTTGTCATCATGGTTTGCATAAAAAAAATTGTGCGACGGCCGCGGCAAAAGGAAAAGCAGCATTAACTTCAAACAATAGCTTTTATGGGCAATGAATTTCTACTATATTAGATCGGGTAGGTCGAATGGAGTTTGGCGATTAAAGTCTTGCCCTGACCTTGTGCGCCATGCCTCGTGACCTCGCATGTCCCGGCCCACATGATCCGACGTCTCCCGTCTTTCTTCTCTCCGTTCACCTTTCTACCTCTTTCCCACTCTCTCCGAATTTCCTTTCCCATGTTTCCTGCTTACTGTTACCCTCTCCCTTGACATCTATTCTCTTGCTCTCGTTCTGTCTTTCTTGTACACACCTATCGCACTCTAAATTGAATCGTCCTATCGCGCACCGGTCGTCCAGGGCTAACGACATGTATTTTTTTTGAGTTCTCGTTCTACACCGTCTCCTTTCTCTCTTTACCGTATTACCATTTCCTCTTTTTCTTGATGGCTCCTTCTCTCAAGGAAACCTCAAATTTCTTTCGTCGACGTCCTCGTCCCGGAATAGAAAGGTGGCGCGTACAAACAGCATGGATGTGCGTAATATTGTACTTCCATTAAAACTGGCTTGCAGCTTGCAGCATGCTACAGAAATAATGCTAAGGGGCGCTAAATCGAAACAGTACCCGAAAAGACTCTGAGTCTAGTGAGTCACAAGCTACAGTTAGTATTGAAGTGTTACTAACAGTAAAAATCGTTTGTTTTGAGAGAACTTTTCGATAGATAACGGAACATTGGTATGACGATAATGGTCAATATTGTTTATTCAGGTAATTTTCTTTTTCTAAGAGAACGAAATAGTTAATTAACTGAAATTTTGGATCATATTAAATTAGCTGTGCGAAGTGGAACGGGTGCAACAGAGAAATAGCGTTTTAATAGTATATTGTACAATCTTTTATCTATCGCCTTGTACATGCTGGATACTGTTTCGCACGCACGGAAACACGTATACAACGATATTTAAGATATAGTCTAAGATCTTTTTTCGTATCGAAGTACAATTTGCATGATATGATCGAGGGAACGCGATCGAATGAACCAACGATCCGCACTGAAAATATAATTTTCTCACAGATATGTAATGTATAAAAAAGAACTATTTCTAATTTTCATCTCATCTACTCACCTGGCCAAGTGACGCAGCAATGCGGGATGGAAGCCGGGCCAAAAAAACATCGTATGCAGGGATGCACCATGGCGGGTGACGGGCTCAGTTAACCACGGTCTCGTCTGTGTGCACGTTTCACATGACTCCTTCTGCCACTGTTGCTACTACAAAGGCCACCACAGGGATCACAGCGGGGCCGCCGATCTCACCAGACTTTATCGTTTTCGTCTCCTCGACCGTGCTTTCCGTTCGCGTTTCACCGTCGCTGCCCACTGCACGACCATGCACGATACAAACAGTAAGATGGCCAATGCGCACACGAAAACACAAATTTCTTTTTGTCGTTTTCTTCGAGGTTTTGTTATCGGTCGCCGCAGCTGACGTTGTGTCCGTTTTTTGACAAGTCACGCCTTTGCTATCCCTGCCACAGCCAACGCGGCTGCACGTCTTCCCTGGCCTCGGCCCGTCGTTTTTTTCGGCGTTTTTCGTCCATTCGAACACAACACCATCCAATGTGCACACCATCACCACGGCCGCCCACCACTGATCGCCGCTGCCCATAGCCTCTTCATGCGTCTATGGCGTCCGTCTCTCACTCGTCACCGTTGTCGTCGTCGCCGCCGCCGCCGCTGACGCCCCTGGCCATGTTCATCATGACCATGGCCGCCACCAACAGCAGCCAACCTACGTTCTGCTGCCCTGGACCTTGGCCTTTTTCTCTCCGCTGACGCTCACGATAGCAGGTGGCCCACTAAGCGAACGGCTGACTGGTCGACCGACCGGCCAACCGTCAGTCGCGAGCGACGCAAAACGTCGTCACACTTCGTTGGTGTCACACCATTATCTGATCATCGCCGACACGCACGATCGTTACTGTTGAGCGTCCATTCGACCGACAGAGGCTTCGTTGTCTCTTACCCTGGTGGTTCCTGCCCGCTACCCAGTACCTCAACATGAAAAAAAAACAGCTTTTGCTGTTTGAGGTTGGCTTCTGCAAGAAAGACCCTAGTTGCACTAAAAATTATGAAAAAAGACTGATTCGGTTTCTGCTGTTACAGCTGCTTTTTGTTCATGTCAGCGATAATACCACTACTATTAGTGGTGTTTGTACTCCTACCCCCGAATGCTACCGACTTTCCCGGTTCTGCTCTTGTTCCCTAGCCTACTACTACCCTCTATCTGCTATTGTCGTCGTCGCTTTCAAAATGTACGCTTCCTTCGCGCGCTCGCCTTTGAGTGTTGTTGTCTATCACCGCTGCTGCGCTCTCTTATGGTTGTAGTAGCAATCAATCCAGCAGCGTTGGCAGTTCTAACTCAAACAGTTCAAGATGGAACCAAGTCTGCAGCAATGTAGTTCTGCTTAGATTGAAGCCTCGATAATTTCTGGTGGCTGTTCGATGGTTTCCTAGACTGGCTCTCTAGTTTTAGCTCGTTCAGTGCCCCAATAGTCGATTTCGCTTTGGAACATCAACAGCGAGCAAGATTAGTGCAGAGGAATCGGGAGAGGAGAGCCGACCTAACTAAAGGGCCGGATGCGGTCTAGAGGGCGCCACTGAGCTGAGCCCCCTCAGAGAATAGGTCCGTCCGTGCCATAGGGCCACACTGCTACTCAGCCGTAAATCCCCATCTTAACCCGTGTCCCATTTTTTCCGCGTTAAGGTATGGCGGTGAAGGCAGACGACCCTTTCCCTGACACCCCGGAGAGGCGGAAAGAAATCTATAGGTTGAGCAAAAAAGGTACAGGGATACTGGTGGGAGCGGGGGCACAAAGCGCGCCGTCTGGAAGTACGTAGAGCAGCGGCCGACTACTGGCATTAAAAAAACGAAAAGGGATTAACAACGTTACAAAACAAGAACAGAAACAGTATAGGCAATGACGCAATCGTTATAGTCAATCCCATGGTCGCCCAGTTTTATCGTATAAGTAGCGGTGACCAAGCTGGATCGAGACCGTGCCAGCTTAAAAATCGAATCGGACGTGCTAATTTAAATTTCCGAGTTAAAAAGGCTAAAACACTAAAGGAAATTTCGGGCCTCGCTGGTTTGTAGCAGCGTTAGTTGTTCAAAAAATATAAAAGGGATGCAGGACGTTATAGCATGGAACTGAAGCCTGCATTTAATAATTTTTTTGATGCACGCAAATAAATATGGACAAACGGTGTATTATCTAAACGTCGTTGGCAAGAGTCGAAGTAGTTAGTCCCTAATTTTTCAATCACATTCTCGAAATTAACGTGATCTTTATATCGTAAATACGTTACGTAGTGAAATTACTACAAAACCCTATTTATTTTATAATTTAAGTAATATTTTATGGTTATAAATAAGATTCAAGATAATTTATTTGAATCAAAGATACTGGAGAATGTCTATCTACTTTTTTGCCTACACGTCGATCCATTTTCTGAGGTCTTAGATTAGATTGTACAAGATCTTTTTTTATATTCTAGTAAAAGTTGGCGTACCTTGGATTGATACTGATAAATTGAAAATTCAGTAATTAGCGTTTTCTATAAATACACTAAAAACGGAAGGATCCCTATAATAAAAGTTCTGGTTCATGTGAATTTTGTGTAGTAGAAAGCCACTACATGGTCACAGTCCATACTTAACAGCCCTGTAGAGTTTTAAACTGGCTATTTAACTAGCTAGTTTTTTGCTGGCGGCTGGTTTTTTTTTTACTATTAGCAGCCGGATACGATCGGACGCTAAGGCAACCAAGCTCGTCGCGCAGTAATATCTCCCGTTAAAGTCTGCGCTTTTATGTACATATACGCTGTACTGATATCTTTCGACACGGTTATTTTACCTGTGGGACACGTTTCTTGGCCAGTAATCAGCTTAACCTCTCGTTCAGTTGTTTTAGTTGGCCTTTTAAGGCAACTATGTCTCAAGGTAGGCGCTATTTATTGCTATTTAACTTTTTATCCGAGCTAATAAAAAGACGTTTTAGCGTCTCGAAAAAGGAACGTTTATTGAAAAATTTTAGCTACAAGCGTCTCCGACTCCCATAACTTGTTCCCAATAAGCAAATGCCAGGCGATGTGAGAAGATCTATATATATATATATATATAATAGCTTCGTATAGACGGTACTACTGGCAAACGGTTGATATATGTTATAGAAAATGATCAGACTGAAAGTTTCCTGTTAAAGAGCAATCTGTAAAAATAAAAGTAAATATATAGCGGTATGATTATTGCATTTGATGAACACGGCAAATAAGTGCTGTCAGACGATTTATCTTCGGATTGACGCAGAGAGCCAATTTCTATACAAAGATAAAGCTTTCTCGACAGCCGGACAGTTGTTGAAATTACCACATTACCCAGTATAGTTTTCAGACTGCAGTTTTTTGTTAATAAAAAAATTATTTTTTCCCGTATGGCTCGCCAGTATTCTAAGGTATTAAGGTTGATTAGCGTGAATGTTAGGCTTTTATTCTATTATATAGTAATAACGAATTTTGTGGTTTTCAAAGCACATGTTAGAAGAAATACCCAGTGACACATCGTAAGTGTCTATGACATGAGAGCTTTCCCGTTTCTAAAATTTCCGTTGTGGCTCTTAATTTCGCGCCTGTTGTGCCAAGACCGTTGCGCCCTTGCAACTCGGTCCGATGTTTTAGCTCATGCGGGTATTACGAAGGTAGCATAACTTGTCAGTTTACTATTTGGACCAGCTTGTCCCAGTGCCTCTACACGTTGTCCTGCTTGACTATTGCGACTATCTTGCACTCTATTTTTCTCTGCGGCATTAGTGACTCTAGTATCCTTCCCGGACCGCCTCGTCGTTAGTGCAAGCTGTTTGTGGGTGTGTGCCAGAAAGCTGGGATAGATGAATTCTACATTGTGAAAGATTGTCTTTTTTCTATCAGCGAGAATTCGGTGCCAACAACTTTATATTACAGTTTTTGGGAATCAGCATCCGTTGTTTTCTATCGTCCGTTAAGTTCTCTCCCGTGATCCTCGGTCCATACCCAACTTGGCTTCCGACGCCCGTACAGTGAAATACCCGAAGTGGCGCACTCAGCGTTGTGACAGACTGTAGCAGCGCTCCCTGCGCTATAAGAGGCAAAAAGCGCCAGCCACGACTACAGCGCCAAAACAATGATAATACGAGATAAAAACAAAGGCAATTTCGATAGCGTTAGCCAGTATCTCAATGACCTGTACGAAAGTCGGGTGATACTGCGTTTGCCGATTCGTCTGCGCCAAAAGGGAAGAGAGAAAGAGAAACTAGTCTGAATCAAAGTCCATATTTTGTCATGTATTACAGAGAAAAGAGAAGCTTATAAATGATTAAACTAAGCTAGGCCAGCATTTTGGTGCGAATTGAAGTTAGAGAAGATAGCTAGCTAGCTTTACCGAAAGAAAAATGTTTGTGATGAATAATTAAGACAAATATGTCATATAGCAGTTTCACCATAATAACTGTCATTATCAGAATTGACCGTGGCAGTTGTTTGAATGGAAATAAGTATTTGTGACCCGTATGAAATCAAGCATGATGAAGTGATAGATATTACGCTTATAATCGATGGTCCAAACAAAATCTGTGTTTATTGCACACAAAGCATACGATCAATAGATTGTGCGTTATACCTTGAAAAGTTACGCTCGAAAGGCTCTTGTTGGTACATCTAAGTTTCTCTTGTAGAAAGCCATAGCTGTCTTTGAAAAGAAAATACCAATTTCTAATTGGGTTATGCAGATAAGCTTTTTGCGCCCTGTTGCACCTTTGAACTTTTCGGTTCAAAGTTCTTCCACTTTTAGAACTTTTGGTCTGTTATCAGGTCAGAATATAATTTTTTGTTAAAATGCTTTTCTATGTAGCGCATCCAGGGGACTTCTTAAGAAGTTTACGCCTACTAATATTGTTTAACGCAGGATTGCTATTGAAAAGTAATTCTCGGATAAAAGAAGAGTATTATTTTGGAACTGATCCGTCAGTGATTTGTTTTGAATAAATTGTGTATATACATATACACCTAACGTCCTCTATTTGTAACCGCGCCCCAAATTGTGTAATAGTTATGTATGTGTTTTTCGCAATACTCGAAATAGAAACCTCTGATTTATTTCACCTAATGATCGAGCAGAACATAATACAGACGTATTACTTATTCCTAGTTAATAAAAATAAAAGCTGATTGTAAAGCGTTATTATTAATGGCTTAGACTTTAATAGGGTTCATGCGTAAATTTCATAGATGACAAAAAGCACAATGTACAAGACCATCTTCGTCAACAATCCCCATTACACTGTGATTCTGTAGCCAGCTAAATGAGGGTGAGGTCATTATCAATCCAATCGTATTCGGCGTAAAATGTCAAAGTAATTTTTCATTTCTTCCAGACGAAGGCCACGAAGACCTCTCTATTCTGAGGACCGCTGCGCAGACTATCGTCGCCCATCTTTTATCGTCCTCAATTTTGTTAGGATTTTTCAGGATAAATAATTTTTTTAATTATTATTTTATTTAAATTACTATCAATATGATTTATATATTTTTAGTCTTCTTCTGTTGCTTTTGTCTGGGCTGTTATATTGGGACAATAAACGAATGACTTGCATGCGAAGTGCAACTTACGCATGGGTTTCATTTGCGGTACTCCGAAGCACTTGATGATAAAAAACCTAAAACGGATGATTATTATTAAAGCTACAGTTTTAGCAGTCAGGTCATTATCACATTAATAGTAATACCACGTAATAATAATTGTACAAATTACGTCATGCGGTCTTTCTCCCTTGCAAAGTTCATGGATCATGAATTTGTCATGGTTTTCTGTTTCAGTTGGTCTTTTTTGTTTAGGCTACTCCTGACGCCGTTATTGTCTCTCGAATATGGCTAGTAAGACTGTGATATGAAAGACTCTATAGCGGATATTAGGGTCTGCTTGAGGTTGCGATTCAGATATAGGCTGAAGGGGTATACAGAGCCTACCAGTATCAGATCTAACAGCAATGATACCTATTTTTTTTTGTTTTTTCTTCTTATAGAGAGTGGCTAAAGTTCAAAATAATATAAAAGCTTCAAATCAAAAAAGCCCTTATAGATGTTCGTAGAAACGGTTCAGCATCCAAAAATGATACTTGCGATCTAATTATCTAGCTTGTTTGAAGACAAGGATCAAGCACGTGCGTAACCGCAACGCGTGAAACAATTACCTAATTTTTTTTAATCTTCTTTGAACTTCTTAACCCCACACTCCCTTCCTCTCTATGAGTGTAACTACATCCCGTCGCGTCCATATTCTGAGCATAAAGCTCTAAGGATGAATCAGACCCTAGGGAAAGCAGCACAATCCGATGTGAGCCACTGTTACCAACTAGTGGGTAATCGAAGCGGCCAGCCTGCCAACAAACCCGCTGATGTATTTTAATGGAAGCTACTTCGTAATTTTTCTGAGCGGCAGAGTCGTCGCATTATGTTTTGCTTCTTATGTCGTCAATTACCTTCCATTCGCTCGGTTGCATTCGAATTAAGGCGATGGCGCTTCTTGCACTCGCGTCTTGCTTCAAACAGATCTAACTATCATCGCCTAAGAAGGCGGGCTTATTTGAAAACTACGTTACGACTATCATTTTTGTTCGGTATTCGTTAAAACACTATTGCAATACAAACGCAACGGCTAATTGCTGGTGTTGCGTCCACCGATTTCTGCTTCGGTGTAGAATCAACTAAAACCGGTGTCAGCGATAATCGCTTTTGATGCTGTTGTATAATCATAGGCTCATATATTTATTTGAAGCTCGGACCATGTCGTTCTTCTATCTCTTGACGTAATTTCGTTATCGCAAATTAAATACAGCTCTTTTTATCATTCAGTAATTAGATATTTTTACTTAAACATTACTCTTTAATATATATATATATATATATTTTTTTTTTTTTTTTTTATAGTTTATAACCTTCTATACAGCTCCCAAATATATTTATTATTGTTTTATAATTAGACCGCACGAGCTATTTCTGCGGTAAAACAACCTTTTCTATTTAGCTAGCTTCGCCTCCCCGAAATAACAACACATAAATTTTTTGTTGGTTAGCTTTATTGGGTAGAGTTTTCGCTTGTTCTAGCAACCTTGCTGCTCACTGGACACACAGCAGCTGTTGGATTTCTCAGCGTCAGTCTGCCTCGTTAATCCTCAGCATTTCAGTTATCAGTGTGTCTCGTCGACCATCATTGACTTCATATTATTACTTATTCTTCCCTCATCCCACCGTCATCTTCATTAATCTTATTATTATTAGTCTTATTACTTCCAACTTACTGTAACTACGAAGGTTCTCTCAGTGTTATTCTGTATGTATGTCTACTTCAATGCATGTCTCGGTCTTTTGCGCTCGCTGTTTCGCGCTGTCGCCTCCTCTCCCTGCCCCCTCTCTCCTCCCCCGCTGTCTCTCTATCTCTCTCTCTCTCTCTCTCTCTTTCTCGCTCGCTCGCTCTCTCTCTTTCAATTAAAATTTTTCTTCGTACTGTTATTGTTGTTATTTATTATTAATACCATTATTATTATGATACTGCCTCGAATTATTCATTTCGCGGAGAGCGGTTGTCTGAAGTTGTTGTTGTCGTCGCTGTTCTTAAGACGTGGCAACTGTAAGACAACATTGCGGTTCGATCTTTCTCAGACAGGAAAGAAAATTGAGAAAGTCGAAGCCAGCCCGCTCATAAGCTGCTGTTAGTTGTTCTTTGTGTCCGTTCATTGTAAAGAGCTAAAATTCACGGCAGACATTTTTCCTCGCATTGTACACAGTGTACCGGTGGCTTATATACCTATTGGTTGTATATTTTTAAGTATTGTTTGTCTTTGTTCGTCCACAATAGGATTTATTCCTTTTTAAAACGACTTTTCCATCGCTCAGTCTGAGGCTGAGTGTGATGGCCGCCTTCGTTGCTATGAATATTATGATGTGATTTCAGACCGTTTGTTGGTTTGTGTACTTGGGTGTGTGTCTACTTAATATGAGTCTGAATCTATCAGCAATGCAGGTCATTGGCCATTTTTTGTTTTCGAGTACCGCCTGTGAAGTTCGATTTCTCTTAATTAGACGCACACAGGGGTGTTCGCTATCTTCTTGCCACGTGTACATCTTCATTATACTTCTAGTTTCGGAGCTCATCAGTTTCTACCTATTATATTAGAATTGTTTCCTGCAATTATAATCCCCAACGTATGTGGGCCGCCCGCCCTATGCTCGACTCGTCTATGCTACCACCCTTCTCTGTTTACCTTGCCATTAAAAGTATTTTCGGTTTCATCGTCTTTCTGCATTTTATTTCATGTTAGCGGAGTGTCCTTGTTATGATTATAACATCGACACCCGGTCGACAATCGGTTTCGTTACCAGTCAAACGTTCAACTGTGTTCTTCTATTAGTACACGCAAAATCAAGCTGCTGATTCGACCGCTTATTTATCCAGTCTAATCCACGGCACGGAATAAGTTCGAAACAATTTCCTACAAGTCGTTTGAGGAGATGAATTAAGCAGAGTGGTTAGCCCATGCAAGATCCTTTTATCGCGTGGATTATAATGAGCATCTACGGCCGACGAGCATGTGTTAAACCGACCATGCGGTCGTCTCTGTCTCACCGACCGTCGAAAATCGTTAATTTCGTTTTTTCATACCGATTTTAAGTAGGCTTGTCGAATCCTATAGAACGTCCATGTAAAAAAGCTATTCTCTTTTGCAAAGAAAAAAAGTGTTTTAGTTGTTGTCAAGGAAAAGCTCCTCTTTTTTTTTTGCCAAATACGACTACCTGGTTTTATTAAACTACGTGGTCACTGCAACGTCTTCGTCTGCTACTTCTGATAGCAGTAGATATTTGGTTTATCCAAACTAACTGAATTCGATATGAAATTTCTTACACCTGGTAAATCCCCGTCTAACTTTGTCAATTTATCTTCTTTGCCCGTTTGCATTTCTCATTCTATAGTTGTTTATATTAAAAAGATTCATACGGAAATAGAGGTATTTGCCACTGAAGAAACAATCTGGCTATCGGAGAGTGCAATGAGGGACGCACATATAAATTGAGGTTTGTTGCAGAGGTTTGCTGTTACCGCTTAAATTATGTCAAGTTTTCTATACTAATCAGAGAATCAACGTATGGGGGATTCATTCGAGTATTATGGATCCCATGCACCTGAAGTCATTGAGCTAGGTCGGCGTTACTCTCTGAACGGGGGCTGTGAGCTTAGGTCCTAGCTCCCCGTACTAGATGGAATTTTATTTGTTATGAGGTTGCTAGGGGTTGGTATCCTCAAATAACATCCAGTTTCAATATTCAACGCATCATATACTCAAAGTGTTCATTTTTACTCTTTGGCAAGGTTTCAAACCTAACCTGCTCTTATTGAGCACACGTTTGCCACTAAGGTACTAGACTCGACTTTCGAATCAACTACCTGCTGAACTTCTGAAGAGATGTTATTTCTTCATGATGATCAGCAATCATATGTGTATCGAGCGATTAACAGGCCCGAGCCATTGTATCGCCATCGTAACTTCAATGGATACACTTCTTCGATGAACTTGTCTAGTCTACGTCCATTCTACATATTTAATATTGGCGTTCGCTGTTAATTTGTTACCTGCATTTATTTTGCTGACAAGTCGTGAACAATATCCGCCGACTACAATGGCATCCTACATTACGCTTATGTATTGTAGGCAAGATTCCTAGCGGTAGGGGACTGAGAAGACGATTTATGTCGGCTCTTCGATTTTAGCCATAACCATCTTCTTCAGATGTTGTATGTTACACTATGTATCGTTCTCTGTAGAGGTCAATACTCAGTATTTACAGTGTCGTTCAATGATCTTGCCGGTACGGTCTAATTGTCAGCTTCTGTCCATTGATGACTGCTTTCTCATCTTTTTACGTTCAATTGTGCCATTCGGACAAACAACATAATATGCCAATGCCTATCTATTATAACTATCCTAAGCCATACTGGTTAAGATAAAAGTTCTCCCTCTTTTACGATACCTAATGATTGGTTATCACCTAATCGATGATCTAGCGTTCAAAACTGAGGTTGTTTTGATTTACGAAAATGAATAAATGATTGCCATAAAACGTACACGCATATATATATATATATATATATATATATATATATATGGATATTGTGGTTAGCATTTTAACCAATGGCCTTGTACATTACGATCACTATTGACGCAGAATTTAGTGACGGACCTTTTATCGTTCGCCTATTACCGCAGAGTACAGGTGCGGGATGGTCTTTTGCGAAGCGAAGCAACAAAAAAAATGATGAGCGTGCGTTACCCAAAGGGAAAGGACAACAATCCTATAGATAAGACAAGTCCAATAACCTCGGTCGGTGGGGCCTTTGTGCACTTACAAGGCGCTTACAGAGACGCGCCACATTTATTACATTGTAAGGTATAGCGTTATCGCCGTCGCAAGTGGAACATACACCTATTTCTTACTAAAGACGAGCTGTTTTTTTTTTTAATTCTAAGAGAATAACAATGATTTTTCCACGTCAAATTAGCAAACAGCACAAATTTAGCAAAACAGCACAATTAGCAAACATCTGAAAAACGAGAAATGCAAGAAATGTCTGTTTGGAACAGCACTAGAAATCTGAGCTATGCATGCCTATGGAACTGCAGTTAATTGTGGGTGTACATATAACAAATAGTTTATCGAAGAAAGCCCTGTTTATTTCGATGCGCTAGCAATGATAGGATAGACGCTCCGTTTTCGTTATAGGTATTCTTTGTCTATCTAATCTACCGGGTTCATTATCATTTATATAGCAGTAGTCATATCGTTCTAAGTAGATGAACTGCGGCGTCATCGTTCTCTCTCTAGATGCGTCATTGTTACAAGTACGAGATTACTTTGCATTTATCATTTCATAATGTCTACACGTAGTTTATATATATATATATATCTCTTTTGGTGCTACCCATGAAATATCACTCACGTGTGTGTGTACCTGCTCCGCAAAATAGTCATTTGTTCCTTTCCTTTTACTTAAATGATAGCGTTGTTATCTAAGAGAAATAATAAAGTACATGTTTTTCAAACGAAACAAAAATTACGTGACGTCCTTACATAGGCCGGGGTTATTATACTAGTTAGTTAACGGGTGCTTCGTCAGCAAGCGTTGGCTTTTTTCTAAGAATAACAGGATCTATATGGCCGGAACAGCGTAATGTATCGGATACAATATGTCGCCAGGGGCATTAAGGCCAACTATAAAAACATGCACTACGTGGGATTGCTGCGAACAAGAAGAGCAATGAAAGCTAAACAGGCACTCACTTGTGGAACGTTAGAGGTCGAATTAAGGTTGGATGTCCTCAGACCTTGCTAACATTTGCGGGAGCGAGTCAGGCAAATGCTTCTAAGTATGCATACGATAAAGCCCCATATGATTTTCAATAGAGCGTCCTTGACAGACGTCCTGCTGACAAGATTTCACCAGGCTCCAATTCTTAATAAACTCGGTGCCAGTTCAAATTAGTGCTAGCACCTCTGCTATCTCTCATTCGTACACGGTTTCTCTACTTCGGATTTAAGTGGTTCTACTGTACAATGGATCTGTACACGATTGGCATTCTAACGACTAGGTCATTTCCAATGAAGTCCCCTGCTCCACGGAAGTGAAATGATTTCACTGAATATAGGCTCTGTGGGTAGTTCTGCCGAGTGGTGACGCTTTTGCTCGTTCCACCCGTTCGTCTATATATATACGTATCATATATGTTAATAGTGGTACTTTTTAACAGCATCGTTATCATCAACGCCATCGTGTCTACCGTAATCAACTATGTGGACATCGCATACCTTCGGCGCTATACTTAGAGCGGTCGCGTTCTACCATCAAACGTGGAGCTAGTCTACATATAATCTTTTTTTATATATACTATTATAACACTTGTTATTAACAATAACACAGTAATGCTAATGATAATCCAACATTCTAGATATACATATATATATATATGTATATATATATATATATATATATATATATATATATATATATATATATATATACTTCAATTTTTACAGATCGTCGATGATAGTAGGGTTATCACTGGCAACAGTGGCAAGCAAAAAATAAAAAGGTAAATATTACATATCTGTTCGAATATCACAAAACTTCATCGTTGCCGTACACACACATGCATAGAAATGGTCACAAACGTACATCGTTGCCATAAACATCATCATAACAGAAAAACATGGCCCAGTATCGTTTCCATATATATACCCTAGGAAAAGAGCAATAAATTAGCGTGTAAAAACAATATTGAATATTATGCGGACGTTAACTTCCCTGTCGATGCTGTGAAATTTCATTACTTTATACTACACTAGCCATTTGTATTGATTATTTCTCGTCTATTCGTAACATATACCGCTACCCAATGGCAAAGAACGCATTTTCAATGGAGAATTTTCATCTCGTCTGTTTTATTTTTCTCGCTCGCTTCTTGTTTCGATATACTAAAAGTACTATTCTTATTAGTATTTATAGTGTTATTATTTATGTTGCTACATATCCGGCGCGTTATACAGGCGATGCAGTTAGTTACCCACAAAATAGGTTTGTCTATATATATATAGTATTTTTGTAGTACTTATATTTTTGATACATACCTTTTTTTTTTTCTATATTATTACAGTTTTGTTATGCAACCGCAAACGCGGGTATGCCAACAAGATTTAGCCATTTTTCCTCTCCTATCAAGAACGGCTCTGTTGTCCATCAATAACAACTGTAGTGCTATCCCTATAAGCTTAAACGTAGCTATTAGTTATCACGATTTCTCTACGCACTGCATCCAGATGAGAACATCCACATGCTGCTGTGGCTGACCTGGGGCTGTATCATATCAGCGGGAGAGTACCAGTTAGATTTGGCTTTGCCATAATCGCTGCTTTTTTTTTTTTCATTACTAAGTAATAATTACTTGCAAGCACAGCTATTGTTATAATGACTTTTATCGGCCGCCATATAACTGTGGAAGGCATGTAACGAGAACACGAAGACCGACCGAAGTCCGTCGCTGTACTCTATTCCCATTCACGACGTCAAATGATGCTGATGACATCTTAGCTTTTTTTGGTCTTCATCATGGCGACAACGACCATGCCAGAAACGTAGAAATAATAATTAGGAGAAATTCTACTTAGGGGTCTAGGGTACGTTGTAGCTATTTCTACTATATGTATAGTTATTCTAACTGTTATTGTTAATAAGAGTATTATTTCTATTATTCGATCCTACATGCGGCCATTAATAGTAAGTGCTTTGCTACCTTCTTGTTAGCGATTACTGGATGCGTATTTACAGAGCCTTGTTGTAACTATTACTGTTGCTCTTTTCGTCTGTTCCGCAATGGCTATAATTAAATAGGTGCTTGTTAGTTACCATTATTCAGTTATCAGAGAGGGAGAACGAGAGTGAAAGGGAGAGCGAGAGCGAGAGCGAGAGGCAAAGGGAGAAGGAGAGGGGAAAAAAAGAAAGAAAAAGAAAAAAAAGAGAGAGAGAGAAATTTAGCGCTGCGCTGTCAGTCAGTTGTTCCAATCTGACGATCAACATTGTTGTGGGTAGACGTCAGCTCTAAACACATTCTATTTTAGTCGATGTTATTTTTTTCTGTGTGTTATCACACATAGTATCTGTTGTTAGATTTTTTGCGAATTGCCGAACCGTGGAAGTCCATAGCAACACGAAAGGTACCCATAAATTTATGCCCACGAGCGTATTTGTATAATGTCTAGGTTTATACGACGGCATCAACGCATTGTCATCGGCGTTTTGGGTTGCTTCCTCATCGAAATCGTGATCAGTCGTGCAGTATTACTTGAAATATGGAAATCGCGAATGGCAACAGCGACATATGGGGATTATGGGTAACGTAGTAGCGGAAGCTTCTCAAAACACCGACTGACCGGCTGGTATTGTGATGATAATTACGATTATTATTCTTATATATTTGAGTCTTTACGAGTTATGAACTTTGTATAACACTCTTCAACCATCGTCGCCCACGATAAACTTAGTAAGCTACATCCCGATAGACGCTCTTGTGACGACCTACTCTTTGAAGAAAGACAATCAAAAGTCATCAAGATTAACCTTACTGATGATCATAATGGCTAGTATCAATATCGACTTGATGAGCCAATGAGCTAGGTAAAACTCAGGGTAGGTAACATAGCCTATTCAACTCGGCCTTTTTGACCCGTGCGTCTTCCTCTAAACAAATTATACCACATGCATCTCATGATTCTTCCTTACGAAGGGAATGTAGAGTAAGTCGATCAACTGCCTCGAAGGATTCGACTAAAATCAGAATTATGTGTAGGCAAAACTTGACGGCTATGCCTTTGCCAGGGTGTGCGTTTTAAAACGTAAACGATAGCATCCCGTACGCTTGACAAATGCAACAGCCGCTGAGGTAGTCGACAACGCACATTTTCAATGGCAGGTTAAACAAACCTTATGTATTTTGAACGTAATCGACCATAGCTGCTTAAGGTACATCCTGAAAATGCAGGAGCGGTCTCACATCTTGTTTTAGAAATGATTTATTGCTTATGTCGTCGGAACAGAAGTAGACAAGTTCGAATCAAGTTTCATCTGTATGCTGCAAGAGAACGTCAGACATAAACTTCATGTCATGTGTTTTCATAGGCATTCCTCTGTTATTATTATTATTACTATTATTGCCTTTGTATAGTCGTACATATCTATGATAAACGTTAAATCGGATCGTTGTTTGTTGTACATATGTTTTCCCAGAAGCAATTGATCAGGCTAAAGCTTCATTTATGCTCTCTGTCTTTCGGAAACTGCAAAAAATCACTAGTTCAGCGCGATAGAGTACAATTGGCCTTTATCGCGGTGTTGTGTTGTAACGCAACATGTCGCATCAACTAGGTGCGCCTATAACGCCCCACAAGCTGAAGCGGCCAATAACTGGGGGCAGCTGTTTTCTGTACGTCATGAAATATATTATGCATTAGTGGAAGCATTGCGGTTGATGTTTTTGATACTGTATTTTTTCATGTTGTTTTTATTGCAACCCGCTAGATCTTCCCTCTACAATTGTTACGATAGGCTCAACTGGGTAAGGATACTGCACGCTTTTTTAGGCCCGGTAATACGATGCGACTTGCAGACTCCGAAGTGAATTACTTTTAATCGTATAGCTAGATTTATCTCTACACAATGTGTCTCAGATGATATAGTCCGCGTGTAATAGACGCGGTTATTTGTATCGTACGCTAATGACTCGGCAATAAGTTCCTGTCCACTTTCTTCCTCTTTGAACCTATTTAAAACAGTCGAGTTCTTCGACCCTCTTCTTTAGCTTTTACTGAAACATTTCTGTATTGGTTGCTTGCTGTTCAGTTCATTGGAGTTTGGGTATAACCGAAAAACTAAAAAATGGTAGATAGTAGGTCAATGTTCTTCTTATCCTCTTCTTGCCGCCTGCTCAGCATTCATTGTCTAGATCGTACTCCACTAAACACAGCTCTGGCGTTGCTTGGTTCCGACATGTGAAACGCTGATAACAACAGCTGATCCCTGAGTTATATATATGTTCCTCATATATATTATTCTTACATCTTCTCCTATAATGTTAATATTTGAGGTCGTTAGGTCGTTTCTTGGACTTTCTCTCTAGTCTCCACTTGGTCTTCTCGACTCTTTGGTGTGCTCGTCGCGTTCACCGTGTTTGCCGCCTCGCGGTTCGAGGAGGCGAAAATTGAAGAACACTGCTATTTGCATTCGTTTTTTGTCATTAACTTTGTCTTGATTCGCCGGTCTATTCGATGCTTCTCGTCCGCTATCTCTGCACCGCGGACGAGAAGCACCGAATCGACTAACACAACAAGATTGATAAATTACTTTTATTACCATTATTACTGTTGTTGATGGCTGACTGACTTACTACGCGCTATTGGTATGTTCCTCGGTGTCTGTCTCATTGTCGTCTTTGTCCTTACTGCCGGACCGCGAGGGAACAGCAAGCAGAGCCGATGGAATAGCCATAGAGCCGGGGTCGCTGGCCTTGTGGCTCCATCGGGGTACCCGGAGGGTCGTTCCTCCGCAGACATTACTTCCGTCGGCAATTTCGGCGTCGACCTGCTCACCGCGAGTGGAAATCAATCGTGTCAGGACATTAAAACGTAACGGTAGGTCTGCCAAACTCAGTATATCGACGATCACCCGCGACTACAATGTAAAACTGCAAGGTGCTCGATACTGGTAAGATGTTTGTAATTAAATAATCCAGGAAGTTTAGAAAACGAGCACGTACATAGATAGCCCTTCGTTCAAAAATAAGTTAGTCGTTTATTCCAGATCGATAAATGATTGTATAATCGTTCTAATTAAAATTGTCCTTTTCGAAGTAATCCCCGCCGGATGAAACACACTTATTTCACCCTTTTCTCCAGTCCTCAGAATACCTTTAAAAATTTTCACGTAGTCGGAATAGTCGTTAGATCGGCCAAAGATTTTTTAAAATTTTTTATCTGATATTAAAATTATTTTCCTGTAGACCTTCCTGTGATCTTGGGAAGAGAAAAAAAAAAGCCGTAGACGACAGGGTCTGGCGAATACGGGGTTTGAAGCAATACACACAAGTTCTTTTTTGCTAAACATCTCGTTTTCTGCATCCGATAAGGTTATGCAGATTTTTTGATAGCATTCCTTGGTCACTATGGAGCTGGGCGTCATGAACTTTGACGTGACTTGACGGTTGACAAGTACGAATTGTTTCACGCTTTCATACGTGACCATTGTCACAAACCTTCCGAGACACCCAAGCGATCTGTTTACTTAAGCTTTATTCAGTGCATGGTTTCCGCATGGAAGCGCTTTGCAACATTCGCAGAGCGTCTGTTGTTACTATTACAATTAATATTATACTATTATAAAGGGTTATACATATGCTGCGGTACCCAAACTTAAAGAGACTTACAATATAGCTTGAAGCATGGTTACCGTTAAGATAATGTATGCATATTAAAGAACAAACACTTTGTAAGTGCTTAGATCCTGAATAGATGCTGTAAGTGCATTAAATGGTGATTATGAACATGACGTCCTATTAACGATATTGGCCTTGTTCAACCCAATGGCCTAAAACAACATTTGAAGCCGCCTATCTTGTGTCTAGGCCGCTTCAAATGTCGCCAGAGATATAATTTCTGTAAGTAAAGTTATTATATCAAATGAACACCAACCCTAGCACATGTTGAAAGAATTACTTCTATTTACATACATACTTAGAAGGAATGCAGTGGAAGAAGTCTCAACTTCGGATACCGTACCCTATCGTACACATAAATGGTTTGTTACTCACCGCAATGTATTCGGAACTGACCGACGGCGATGAAAGAGCACTCTCGCCCTTCTCAGTCAGCTGACCACAGGCCAGCTGGCCATCGTGGTGATGATGATGTCTTCCAGCAGTAGCGTGACTTGAATTTATGTGATGGCTGCGGCTGGTCGGACGGACGCTGCTAGCCCCGCCGCTGTTGCTGCTGCTGCTACTGCTGCAATTGCCGCCGTGAACCGGCATCATTAAGTGGAGATCGCTGGTCGAGTGGGAATGGCGCCCACTAAATGCTGCCGTCGGCTTAACCGCTTGGATGCTACTGCAGCACGCTGTCGAGTCGTCATCGGATGCCGTATCGACTGCTGCCTTGCCACTGACGCTGCTGCCGCCGCCGGTTTTGCCCCGGCTTCCGCGTCGCTTCAGAGACTCGCGGAGGTCGCACGTACTTCCTGCATTGGACAGTCAAGGATGAAATCGTATAGCGTCCTTACACGGTAAACATCAGCTTGAGGGAGATCCATGACAAACGTACGTATCCAAGTGAATATAAAACTGGGTGTGACGTACAACGATCAGAGATCAGCGTGAAACATTGGCACAGAAGCAAGGAAATAGATCATGTGAGAATAATAAGAGAAGCTTTCAAATTCTAATGGTGACTGCATAGGAATCATTGCAGATGACATTCTACTCGCTAAAAATATATGATATTTGGATTTTCTCTTAGTTGAGATGATTATCATCCCAGAAAGTCTTGTGCTTATTTTAAGAGAGGTTTGGTCTTGGTTGAGAAACTAGAGCCTTTTAACGATCTGAGGCGTGGGCTGTGTGATAAGTGAAATACACGGCTTTGCTATAACGAAGAACGCTATATGGTAAAATCGTCACCTCACATAATGTTTACATATTCAAATACATACGCCATATAGCTCTGCACGGAGTACTTCTGCATATATATATTGAGTCATGTTTAAAGTATATTCGAACACTAAGTTCCCCCCTTAGAGGGCTGTTTTTGGGACGATAGAAATTACGGCCAAAGCCACTATTCAGGACTTCCAGCAAGCTTTTTGCGCTACGATTAATTATGTGTAAAAAAAATTGTCCAAGTAAAAGATAAGGGAACACCTTTGAAAGATTGCTGGTTAACCAGTATATATTTAATTGCTACCAATTATCTATTGTGCAGTGGCTTGCATTAACGTTTATACATAGCGTTTCGGCCATACTGTTTCATGACGAATTAATTAGGACCCGTAGTACAGGGCTATACATAGTAAATAGAGCAAATATAGCGTACCAGTTCATTTTCTAAGAGGCCGATACAAATCTTGACAGCCTATGGACCGAATATGTAATGCATAGCAATATTATCTACTAATGACTCGAACCACGAAACGCTTAGTGATGGTTAGGTAATACTAGGTTCCGCAGGAAGTGTACATGGAGAACAGAGCGAGGGACTAAGATCGCTGCGAAACGCAAAACCCGACCAAGGAGACCCCAATCATTCCTCTTAAAAATACGTAGTAGTCTTAAAGGAAGAACGCGGGCAGTTTAAGGTGAGGTCTAGGAGAGGAATCAGTACGTAGTGATCTTCACCTAGACATATCTAACCGTCGAGCCCTACACATGAAATAGGCTTAGCCTTGGCGGTGCCGTACTTAAAGATGTAAATTAAATCCTCGAAGGAAGGAATCAATACTCGATGCACCTTCAAGTTGTGGGATCACGACTCCGACAACCCGAAAACAAGACCATCCTTTAAAAGAACGGACTTAATTGATGAGAGGGATAATATTCTAGCAGATAGCGCTTCCATTTTGATGTACCGTCATTTAATGCGCTGCATACAGTAAATCCTGCTTATACTAAGCCTTTGTCTTTTACACTGCAACGGCGACGGCTCCCCCCGCGCTTGATCAGCAACGCATGCAATTTCCTTGTTCCTCAACAAAGGACGATGGCCAATGGGATCAGGCCAAACGAGCTCCTCTTTGAAGCAAAATACTTGATAAGGCCAGTGACGCGAACACTTTTACGTCATATATTTTAATTAATAAACCGGCAGCGCAGGATCTCGATTAATATCCGATAGATTATTAATTCAGAATTTATTTCGAGACTCTGTAGTTTAAATAAAATCGATTTCGAGGATAAATTGCAAAAATGATTTAACAAAACATCTGATCCTTTTACAACATAGCAACCACTGATTTTGATCTCAGGGGTCCGCATAGTCCGTACCGCTAGAAATAATGGAGAAAAGTGTCTGCTTTCTTAATTGCACGTATCCTTGTAGAGTTTGAGGTAAATCGTGAGTATGATTTTTTTAAATACTTCACTTTTACTCTGATAAAAATATGTTCATCAAATTTAAAGGGATTGAGTAGTGATTTTTTCTGATGCTGCTGCAGAAAAACGCGTCTGTAGAAGAAATCTGTAGTTTCTAAATTTCTTCTATGGTTCAAATATAATCGTCTACAGTTTGCCGCGAAAGTCTAATCTCATGTTACCAAAATGATTACAAAAATGGATGTAATTCATATGTGCTTTATGTTCTTTCTAGACAAAATAACTTTTGCTTGTTATGCTGTACTGGAGATTGTTAAAGGCTACGATTGTACGATTCTTATAGGCCCTCGTATAGGTAACATAGCGGTGCCATCTTGAAAAATTCTCATTCTAAATAGTTGAATCTTAGAACAGGTCATGGTTGCAGCATGAAGCAGGAAGGTGAAGATCGGTACGAGACTACGAACACCGTAAACAGGGAGGGGAATCACGTTGTACGTATACGTAGTTATGAGTTAGTTCTAAGTCGTTTAACGATTGTAAAAGATGCGATCAAAAAAGGATGTGTTGTTGTGGCAGGATGTTGTGCCGTGTTATTTATAGTACTCTCTAGCATCTACTCACTAGTTAGGCTTGGCTATAAGGTATCATTAATTATTTAGATTCAATACCGTGCTCTGCGTGCAATGTTTATAGTGTCGGATGAAAAAAACTCATTGAAGGAAAATATTCCACCTCTTGACTGACTACAATTAACTTTGTTACTCAACTCAGCCGGTTTTCGGATATCATCGTGTCGGTAAACTGTGGCAAAAGATTTCAAGAAATTCAATTTGAGAGCGTGCCTTTTGGTCAGGCAAACATCCCGGATCTCAGTCAAGCTAAACGGAACAGGACCAAGAAGGCGTGAACCTCGGATCGATATGTACTAATAGGGTGAGTAAAGATGTTGTAGACATCGAGAACGATAAGCAGAAATCATTTGCTGGTAATGATTTGAAGGTGATAATGACGAAGAAAACAACGTTTACTTCAGACGCTTTCTCTTTTACTTTGCGGTTATCTAAGAGCTTGAAAACTGGCTGTTTCCGGCCTGCCTTCCGGAGGGCTGGCTGCCGTCGATGTTGTTGCTATTTGCGTGGTGTTTCCATGGCTGGATACGTCTGCACTGTGGCTGGATTGAGACTGCCCTGTATTCTCAGCCACGATGTTGCACTGTCGAGGATTACATGATAGCGGACCTACTGGACGATGGAACAACGTTCTCTCAATACACCGACAGTGCTGCTTACGAAAGTGGGAGTATGGGCTAAGGGGTAGCAAGGGGTACGAGCTATCTGGTTGTTCTCGTTTGGATGGCATCGACGTACGTGCGTGCTTGTGTATATTGATTGATACCGATATATATATCTATATATATTTTTTTAAAGTACACTTGTTCCCTGTTATTCACACCGTGCAATGGTACTCTCGAGCTCCCTTTGTACACAATCTGGCACCTTTATCAATAATTTTCGTGATATGTTCTGTTTTGTAGCTTGTTAATTTTGGAATTACTTGCATCGTTTGAAGACGGAAAAGGGTTTGGAAACGCAAGGGTGGCCGGAAACACGTAACGAGAAACTCTAATCAATAATGAGGAAGACTAAGACGACGAAAGAAGAAGCATCAAGTAAAAACTGCTTTCTTGCTAACACTTCATATTTATACTGCCAAATTCATTAATTGTAAATAGTGTCAGTATAAATAAATTGTGAAAATGATGATTTAGGAACGAGGATACCCTGGAACTAACTGAAAAGACTGCGTATATCTAATAGGGCAATGAATCAGAACTCGAAAGATTCTATCTGAGTTCGAACAAAGCTAATTAAGAAAAGTCGATGCCTTGAAAATGTCAGTTTTTTTTTCTGATGAGTTAGCATGTGTTCATTCAATTAATCAGTCAGTCAAATAAAAGGTTGATGAATAAATAGTTAGTTAGGAAAAAAATTGCGCAGACGTTTCTTATGCCGACACCAACAGTAATCACTGTGGTGATAATAGTTAGAAGTGATAACGATGATGGTTGAATGAAGTTACTCGTGGTAACTGCTACTAACGATAATTGTAATGTTTAGTAATGGTAACTAGCGGTGATCTGTGTATCTAGATAGAATCAGGCTGATTAAGCTGACGTAAACTAACAAGATCTCACTCACCTGAGGCCTTGCTGTAGAGGACGAGCGCGCTTACGTTCGGTTGCAGGGTCGTAGATTGCGCTGAAATGCCGCTGGTACCAGCCTGCTGTGGAGTGGACGGTCGCTGGTCCTGGTTTGCAGATTTCTTCCGCGTCGATGCTCCGAAATGGAAGAAACGCTTCCGATGGCCCTGAATCTACGAGTGATTGTTTCGAAAAACCGATAACCGTAGAAAAGGTGAGCGCAATGAATGAATGACACGAAGGGAAAGAGGTTGACTGGCGAGATAAACATTTGATTGATTTGGTTGATTTATATCATTTCAGGCCTTGTAAAAAAAGGCTCATGACGCGTATTGACGCTAACGCATACACGTATGCTACTTGATAGAATTATTAGTAATACGAAACTTGTTATTCTAGAGGCTATATTTGCTGAATTACTTTCAGCAGTAGAAGTAAAGTTGCTTCAGTAAGCTGTAAACCATAAGACAGGTTTCTTTCTCCGTTGTTTTTCGCCCGAATCGACCGATCGGGGTCCATATTCAGCCAAAGATATTCCTTCTATACTGTATCTGTGTAAGGCAAAGGCAACTATATCAGATAACAAACGTGGCTTGCAATTACTTTACTACCTGTATGAGTGCGGCCTTTTGGAGCAAACTGTTAAAGTGTTCACTGCGCAGAAATCGTGGATAAGTGTCAGTCTGCATGAGAGTAAACGCGTGCTGTTGGGCATTCTCAAACGTGTAACGTGTGGGTCGTTTGATTGCCTCCATGGTGTGCTCCATCGTGGCGGAGTCGAGGTTGACCTCACATGCTGCCCCCGATGCCAGGTACTCGCTTCAAAAAACATTGATGTAAATGGAATAATCAATACTGGCTAGCATGACCAGAGAACTCGCTCGAGTTACATGCCTTGATAGAAGACGGGACAACTGTTCCAGCTGCATGACAGTTCACTTTGACATCTAGGTACAAGTATGCCAGTCTGGCTATTTTTAACGAAAAATCTATCTTTAAGATTTAAATTAGATCTTATCATATGTTCTAAATGTTTGGCAATAATAGTTTCTTACTTGCGTTTTCTAATACCCATCCTACTTACTCGAAAATGGCCTGTACTTTCTGAGCAATGTTGGACGGCGAGCCCTTCTTGAGATCCTGGACGGCCTTCCAGAATAAGATATTCTCATGGGAGTACTCTTTACGAAGGTAAATCTCGAATTCTCGGAAGCCTCGAGGATCCGAAAGTAGCTCCTCTATAGAGAGGGTCCACCGCTTTAGACGTCGCTCCGTCGGAGTATCACAACTGGAAAAAAATTGGCATCGTAATCGAAACGCAGCAATTTATCAACAATAAATATGTAACCCGCCAAAAAAGGGCTTCTCGTTTAACCATGAATACTGCTTGAGATAGGTGTATTAGCGTATTCTACTGAAGTAGCTATCTTACATTTAACTAGAATCTATTTAGGCGTAAGAGAGTTTCATATCTACAGCACTTGTCTAGTTATGTTTACGTGGGCAGGTTTAACTCCAAGTATACAATGGATAAATATCAGATTGTTCAGACGCGTCATTCATGGATCGCGATACGTACTGTGTGCTCTCAATCGCCCAGAAAGTTGCGTCGTCGGTTATCCAGGGATTAGAAGGAAGTGTAGGAGACATAAAGGCATCGAATTCCCGGTAATCATCACAGCGCTGCCATATGGTGCTTTTCGTCCGTGACTTGAGAAGGTTTCGACGCAGGATCTCGGTCTGTCGTTTCAATTGCTCAATTGTCATTTTGCGCGGTCCCCGTTTATTTGGTACGGGACATCGTTCCAGGCAGCTGACGACGCCAGGAGGGGGACGATGAATTCGCCAATACGCTCGCTCTTGTGACGACGTTATGACTTTGTCAGGTTTCTTTTTGTCCTTTGATTGCCTGCAGAAGTAGCAAACATTTCGATGAGTTATGGCTCATTATATATAGACACAGATGATGTTAACAATACAGTTAGCGCGGTAGTGTAGACAAAAACGAAAAAACAAGAAATGTCTGCGATTCAAACATGCGCATAAGCTAGGAAAATGTATGCCATGATGAAATCACCATTTGACGATCGGATAGCTGGCCACTGCCATAGAATAGAAGCATGAGTGTCTCTACCTCTGTTCGTGCATGAGGCACTGTACATCAAGTCAGGCAGTATTTTATGTGGACGAGTTTGACACTCACGCGACAATGTCCTCAACTTGTTGACAAATGCTTTCCCATTTAGTTGACAGGAGTTTTTTCAATCGTTGCAAGGCCTCTTGTTCGTACTCTTCTAATGAACTTTTTTGTTTGTTTTTCATGCTTCGTTTTAACAAATATATCGCGTAATCGGTGTTGTCGGGTGCACTTCTCGACGGCCAAAACATTGGCGATTGAAATCTGGAACAAAGTTGATTATAAAAGCGTAATACGTGTGAAAATTTTGACTGTTGTGAAGTGATAGGTTATAAGTTTCTTATCCAGGTACATGTATGAAATGTGTTGATAGTTACAGAGGCGTCATCCTAAAACAAACTGCATAATGAAAAAATACATTAGATCAGAAGTGAGAAACTTAACAAAGGACTTTCGCTTCGATAAATATGGTTTAACGAAAGAAGTGGTAATTGAAAAAAAAAATTGTTGCCTTTTGTCCTTGCTATCTAGGATAAAATCATTTAAACTCGTCCGAAAAAGCTAGGTTCTACATTTGATTTTGCTTTTTATTTTTCTCTTACTTTAGGATGTGCTGTTAAATCTCTATATTGTAATGGGAAACGTAAAATTGCGTGAGTTAACATAGTTCAGAATATGATACCTATACAAAGTGGAATCGTCCTTGATGGTATACGTCTTGGCATTTTCGCCAACAGGAAAAAAATAGCCAAATTGGCAGAGCAGATTAGCCAAATGGAGTGCTTCCTGAGCGACTGGTCCAGATTGGTCCTCGATATCGAGGTTGTCCATGATCCATTCGACGACATCGTAGCCTACGAACGCCGATGGTATGGATGTCAGGAAGAGCTTTTGTGAGCGTAGTGGCACCCCCAGTTCTGGGTGCTGCATCTCTTGGACCAGCTTCTCCATCTGTAGCGACAACGATCAGCATTGATTAACACGCATTATTCAGAAGTAACAGAAAAGTCTTTTTGGGCGTCTACATAACTACTGGACGGACGAAGATGACAGCTATTTTTATTACATCACGATTTACGGTATATGAAACGTTAGTTGTATTAGGTACATTCGTTCGAACAAAATGTTCTGCATAAACTGAAGCTTCGCTTAAGTAACGACCGCGTATTGCAGTTTTGGGGAGTTCTTATTCTATTATACAGGGAGGCTATTATTATTATAAATGCCTTAATAGTTTTAATAGTAAAACAAAAATCTGCGCTGGTAAAACTACGATATTGGTCTGTTCATGGTGGTACATATAGTAGTACACTGTTAAGCCTAAGTTACAGGATGATCGCTTACCGCCTTCCAACTCATTTGCGGATATATACATATTTATATAAATATTTAAACCTTTATGAAAATTCAGGTTTAAGTACGGTGGCGTAATAGCTAAAATGTGAAAGAACTCTTGAGCGATACGTAATAACTTAAATTGAACTAGGTAAACCCATACCTTTACCTACGAAAGTTCTTCATATCTAAAAGGGTGATAACTTCTGAGATTCTGAGATTATGGAATTTTAACTACGTAAGTAGCTTAAAAATAATGTTTATCATGAACTTCTTTTAATACCGAGACTGGCTGCAAAAAAAATATTTATTCATTTTCATACTCGGTTAACCTATTCGAAATTCGTGGTACAAAGACTTCGGCCAGTTTTTCAAGTGTACGCTCAAAGGCTTTGTGACTGAATTCGCTATTACCCTAAAAAGCACATGTCATACCCTTTGCTAAATCTGACCCGTTAGCATTAGGCAATGAAAATAATCAGTTTCACTTCGTTCAGTTAACCCAGAAAGTGCAGGACCTCAACAGGCTCGTACGGAACTTATCCTTTGAATTTATTTCTGATAATTGTTTCGCATCTAATATTTCGATGAAAATATGATCATGCCAAGTTTGGTGGTGGTGGCTTACCTTGAAGAAGCATGGTTCGATGTAGCATTCATCGACAGTGTAACAATTCGAGGAGGCAGAAAGATTAGGTGAGCTAGGAGGTCGCAAAGGCGGTATTGTTCCCGAGGTCGGTGATGGAGACCGCCGAACAGATGTTGGACCCTGTAGGCGATCGCAACACTCACTCATGTTACGATACTATAATGGAATGGATTCTTAAGTGGTGGACTTGATCAAATTGTTATTATTCTATTTAGGCTTTTAACATATCTGTTAGAATTTTAATAAAGCTACTTCCGCCATGACGCTCTCTTCCATATGAACTTTGATGCGAGATTGATTATTTTTTCTTATACAGCAAGCGTTTCTAATCCTGGTAATTACGCATGATTAAAAATTGAAATGTGTGGGTTGATAAAAATCGCTAGTGCATACAGGTCAAAGTTCGGGTCTGGGTTTATCAAGTAGAATTAAATCAGTAAAAGGGATATCGCGAGGGGTAAATTCGATCTACCAACACACCTCTTATCCACGGCGAAAACGAAAATCGAATGTGAGCTAAAACGATACCTAAAGCAATGACATACGTTCATATGACATTCAGGTCGCCCACTGTTGCTGTTTGTAGCCTAATCCTAACTTTCGATGAGCTTGATATTTATCAGCTTAAGCTAGTAATTCTGTTTTAGCACTTATTAATTTTATCTTTGCCCCGTAGATATACATTCGATTTGAAAAGAAGCATCTACTCACCAGAAACTTTTAGCTATTTTTCAGGGTTTATTATGACTATGTTAAAATTTTGTCTATAGATCGTACTGCGCTTTATCAACGATATTTTATCACGAATAAAATAAATAGAAAGCCAATTTGAAGATTTCCACAATCTCATCATAGTGAGGCATCGGCTAAAAAGAGTACATAGCTCCCCCTTGTAGAGTGTTCTTCCTGTTACACAGTACCTATTCTACCCGCTTCCGTCATAACCCCCCGACTTTGAAACATCCTTTGAGTACAAGTGAAGCTGCCCCGAGCCCATAAGCCTCCTTCGTCCGGTCATTGCGTCCCACTATACACGTGCCCACTTATCAGCTACGCGGAGAGAAGTTTTTTGTTCGGTCGTTTCGTAATTCTTCCTCCTGCTTCTGTTCTGGTTCTGGCGTAGTCTTCATCCAGTTTGCGGTTTTTCCCTCTGCTTCATTTCTGTGTTTGTTTCTCTTTCTCTCTTCTTTCCGCCATATCTCTCCGTCCACTTTGTTATCCCTTCCTGTCTTGTCCTACCCGCCTTAACTGGCGCTGTTTCATTTGCGTATTAGTGACAACGGCATCAGTGACGATGGCAGTTACCACCGAAACGGTAACGACTTGTAGGCATCGCTGCCCGTTATCTTTGTCGTTCCCGATGCTGAGGGCAATAGGCAAGCGACAGCCGACGACTGACAGCTGCATTTGCTGCTAGCCTGAAGGAGGTCTGCTGTTGGTGGTTATGATCGTGCCATAATCTTGTCCTGGTACCCTCGGACTGATGATAATAATAATGGTCACAACTGTTGTAGCCCGGATAACGGTAGAATTACTGCATCGTCAGTGCCTGTTGTAGCGCCGTAGCAGTTGTAGTGGTTGCTGTAGTAGCCAAAGTGCAATGGTTCGATTCAAGATACATGACAATTCTTTATGACATCAAGGATTCGGAGTTGATTGATCCCCTTAATGCAGCGGAGGCTTGTTCTTGCTGATAAAAAGATTAAGAGGGGTGCGGTTAGAAGACCCCCGATAGTTAAAGCCGATTAAAGCAGGGATGTTAAAAGGCAAGCTCGTGGTAGGAGGTGGATGGCGTCATTTTTGCCTCTGTGCCCCTTTGTTCCATTCGCCTCTTAACCTCGATCGGCTTCCCCTTCCCCCATTCAGCCAAATGCCTTTGTGGATCGTTACTGGCGCCTTGCACCTTTTGGCTAGCGGCGCCTTCTCTACTGTAAGTTTGCGGACCTGTCTGCGAAAGACACATTGGTCAAGGTTCTGCCAGAAGTCTGCGCATGCTGTTTGGTGTTGTTGCCGTTTTGAATTCTGTCCGTTGTTATTACGTTGATGCGCCAACGTCGATATTAGCCGTACGTAGCACCACGATGAATGGCCTCACAACGGTACCGATGATGGAAACGCTGATGTGAAGATGATGAAGTGATATTAGCGTTGGGGTGACGACGATAGCTTAGACGACAGATGCAGTTAGGTTAGGTTAGGGTATCTCCATACGGTGGCCAACACAATAACTCTGCAGTTTTCGTTGCCTTCTACGGTAATAGCGGAAACAATTATTTTACAAGCAATAACGGACCTGATACTAGCAATTGATATAACATTAATATAACGATAGTCAACGATATATTGACAAACTACGAAACCACAGAGCCTGAGGAATACATATGTATCTGCTTGAGACGCTGATGAAAAATTGACATTTATTGCTGAACCGAATGACGCTAGGCTGTTCCTGGTGGCTCGAGAATTGACGATATTAGATGATTCATTGCACATTTAAGCAGAATAGATAAATCGGTCCCATAGACCCTACAATGCAACAGGAAGGCCTTGAGACATTAGTGATAGTTCTGGATCGCCATTTGGTCTAAAACATACCATTTTTCTACAGATTGAAACGTTTATTGCGATAGGAGACCGGTTTGATGCTCAAGTGAGTATTTTAATCAATACTGAAGTTAGTATCAAGAACGCCTTCGGGCCAATGGGCTTAATTAAGCGGCGCGTAACGATACGAGATCGAAACGCCAGGAGACCGCTTGCACTATCTCATTGATATTTTTCTTAAATCTAAACTTCTTTTCGCCGCTATAATATCATTTCCACTTCAACTTTGTCCACCCACTGATCTAGTCTATCTAATTACATTAAATATATCGAAGTAGTCTTATAATACGATAGTAAACGACTAACAAATAAATTGATACCACATAATTATGTTACCGATATGGCAGCAATTACCTTTAATTTTCACATATACAAATCGGTTTATGCGTTCACAGTGCTGAAATCCGGTATAAGTGTACGACAAACAATACCCGTCTTTTACATCGACTTTCTGTTCTCATTTTGATCAAGCGCTATTTCCACAGGAAAATCACGATGAAATCTGGCCGACTAAACTATATGTCAATACGGGTACTTTTGTATCGCCTGAATACAAAAGCAATTTGAAGTGCTTTTAGAAGATAAGCGGCTTAGCTGTATTTATTTGCTTGTTTTACAATGAACGGACAACGTTAACTATGGCCTAGCGACGGTGTGTTTCTAAACGCTGCTTTCAGTAGTCGTCTCTCTCTCTCTCTCTCTCTCTCTCTCTCTCACACACACACACACACTCTCTCTCACACGCACTCCGTAAATCGTTCCATAATGAGCGACGACATCACAAACCATAGTTCTCGTTTGACATTAGTGGAAAAACAACATTTGTACTTTACAACAATATTTAATGGAGCTTCCTTAAGAGTAGTTGGCACACTACGATGATAATATTTTGTACCGGTCACCCTGTTTTTGTATGAAGCTCATTTGCATGCACGAGACCAAAAACTCTAAGCGATGAATGGAGGAAAGCAAGGAAATCTGCCCTAAGAAGTTTTAGCAATAATTGCAAACATGGCGCGGGGTCCGGCATTAATCAAGATATGACATAGTTGTACAGGCCATTTATGATATACACCGTTTCCGCATAGACTAAACTACGATAGTGTGTGCTTGTTATCTGAAAAAAGTTGCTTGTAGAAGAGAAATTTAATTTGAATATAAATCCTATTCAATCGAGGTCGTTCCAACGAGGCATTGTCGAGCAAGATATGTTGATTCATCGTTCAACGCCGTTAAATAGCTATGTTGGCATTAAATGAAAATATGGCCCAGAATAAATAAGGTAATGATTATTTGACATCTTACCTTATAAAGCAAATGAAACAAATTATCTTCGTATAACGTTCTCCACAAAAATCGGTTCTTTATTTTACTAACTTCTTAACAGTCCTATTAGAAAACTTGCAAGCCAACAAGATCGAGCGATGTTCCACAGCTAGTCTTTTCTTCGTATTTCGGTAACGAAAAGATTTCTGCCTGGCAAATGACAACTTCTCATGCTTTTTGTTACCTATAATTCCTATTGGTTTACTTCTGAGTAAGAGCATTCTTTTTCACTGGCTTTTATTGGCCTAATGTCCCCTCTAGGACTCGATAATATAGCTGATACTCGGATTTTCATTTTTACAACTGAATCTTGGAAGAATTTCAAACTGAATGCTCTCACGTGGTCGCACCTTAACTAGCATGTCCTGGTCTCGAGCTTGATCGAAACATGAAAAAAATTGCTCATCTGTGTGGTCTATATGGATATGTAAAGATGTCCTTTCTAATCACAGCAAATCTTGACATCAATATAGGGGTGTCTCTTAACGTTCCAAATTAGCCTGCAGACCACAGATGTACGCACCAGCCAACTAACTGCCTTACTAAATTTGGGGCAAAAACGTACCACATCACCATGCATTGAGCCACACGGGACCTAATGGCACTCGAGGTGTATGAGTCTATACCTTACACATAGCATTGCAAGTAAATAAACAACAATTACAAATGATTACTGCTACTTCGTACTTTACGAGTTAGCTGGATCAAATGGGTTTTATTAACTTCTGGAAACCCAATGCAAAGTGCCTGCCAAAATCAATCAGTTAATCCTCAACCCATTTGTTAAAGCTGAACGTAATTTCTAGGTGGTTATGCCAAGCATATTATTAGACATAGTAAATTAGAGACGTTTCAGTTTTAAAGAAATATTTTTTCAATGTTTACGACTTAGTACGTTCTCACAAAAAGGTAGCAGGGTCATGGGCAGATACGGTGGCTCAGTTACCTAAAAAGAAATATTATTGTTATTCCATTTGCCCCGTGGCGTTTTATTTTATGACTAAAGCAGATCCTTAAAATGAAATCTAGATAGTTTCTCCCGAATGTTTTAGGTTTTGCGGAGTCTACATCCTCGCGAAACGAATGAACAGCCGGATTTCTACTTGGTATAGCTTAAACCCTCGCATGATTCATGCATTTGTGTATGTAATTTAATGGCCATCCCTGACCATATAGGCAAGAGGGTTGTAACCAAGCAAAGCTACAAAGTAAGGCTAGCTTAGGTTAGGCCGGCCCGACTATGTCACCGTTCGTTAGTGCGCAAATGGCGTCAAACAGAACGTAAATCGTCGCCGACGCGTACGACGTATGAAAAGGCCTTTGTCGGCCGTATACTTCGAATATACTGATAGGCCCATATCATCAATAGACAATAGATGACTTCTCTAGAGTGTGACAGCTAGTCTTCGCCACAATTCCCAGATCCTCCAACCCTTATTCCTGTCCCGCGCTTTACCCCGCACAAACCATGTCGCATGCTCTCGATTTCTGCGTGGCTGAAGCTTCGGTCCCAACGGCGGTCTATGTCATGTCTTCGAAAGCGCAACCCTCTGCCTTCAAAACAAAAAGGCAAAACCGAAGAATGCTACTGCTACTAGCACTGCTGTTAGACAGAGATGGGGGCGTCAAGCAAATAGGACGAACAGTTATCGGTATTCGTATAAGCTACTAAATAAAGGCAGTCGATCTGATGTTGCCACTTCATCACATCAGACAGCAGAGGCTCACTTGAACTCCTTATCCTTCCGGGCAGCCCCTCAATGTTCCATGGTGCTCCCTCGCTGCGAGTTAAATAGCTGGCTGGTAATAGTAGTAGTTGTACGATGTTAGGTGGGAACTATTTAAAAGCGGAATGAGTGATAGGTTAGATAACACAGTGATTGGATCGCTCGATGATTGCATCGGTGTCGCCAACACACAGTGGCAGAAGAATGGACGAAGAAGTATGTTTGTATGGATGGGAGAGACACGGATAAGAAGCATATACGTAGAATAATACATTCATAAATATACGCGCGGGCCATAAGAATGTACGGCTGTATGACGTACAAAAATTACAGATTGGAAACTAAAATTTGATACATTTAAATTGCATTATATAGTAATAGAATAAAATATTTAATTAAATTCATTAATTAATAATTTAATTTTAAAAAATTTAATCATTTTCGGTTAATTTTTTATTATTGATCGTCTACTAATGTTGATTCAAGACCCGGTTTCGATGTGCATGCATCCCAGTTATTACGGTAAGTTGCGTATTCATGTATTGTTTAGCATAACTTTCCGCCGATGTGTAAGTCACACCAAATAATAGACGCATAGCCGTAATGGACCGAAGATTCGTCGAGTCATGATTTAATCAAATTATTACTATCGCGAAGTGCGTTTGTGTACAAGTCTAAAATAACTGTGTGGAAGTTACACGTCAATGGGACGTTCGGAAAGTAGACGGGTTTGTTCACACATAATCTCATCTGTTGTCCTTAATAAAAACAACGTGTCTCGACACGGTAACAGACATACAGTACCAGTGAATGAAGTTTTCAATTCGGTACCACAGTAAAGCTCGAAATGTCAATGTTGGGTACTATGGGTAAAAAATGGTCCAAACAAATCATCCATAAAAAGTTCGTGAATTTACAGAACGTTGAGGAAATGTCTTTATAATCGATCATTGAAAATGACCTGTTTGTAATAAACTCCTCTAATATTTCACGACATACCGCCACTTACATAGTTTAATTAAATTTGTCAAACGTTGCACATCTTCTATTCTTTAAAAGCCAGCCCAAAAAGGAAGCTCGTTTTCGAAAAGTCAATGGCCCTATATATATCAGATGGATTGACTGGCATCAACAGCTTATCTAATTTCTAATTTAATCGTAGTTGCGTAAAGCGACAATTAAGCATACTGAATGTCTTTATAAGAACAAGCAAACGAAGACAATCACTTCTTAAAATATATCGCAAATACAACCCGGTCTTCAATCTTCTTAGGTTCCGAATTAACCAAGTACATACGTTCTTCAGTATCAATTCCTTATATCTTTGCAGCGAACAAGAATGCATTTGACCTTAACGTATATGAAGGTTCTCCGTACTTTACTCCGCGTTACTTTAGTATTATACGAGGAAAAATTTTAACTCCTAGTTAGATGCGGTCTATGACGACTAAAGGAACTGGATTCGCATTACCTTAGACGAGTGATGTTATCTACCAGTTCAGCCTGAGTTTCATATATCCTTAAATCTAGTAACTCATTCTATTTACCAGATATTCTCGCTCGTGGCGTTTGTCTGATGAAACCCGTTTTCGACGTTTGAGTCGCATTTTATGCCCGTCAAAAGCCCGTCATAGCCCGTGCAACGCGACAATATAAACGACAACTAAATCTGGTAAGTTAGTTAACTTTTTTTTGCTATTTTACTTTCGAGGTGCTAGCCATATTGTGAGTAGCATATCAATGTGTCTACCTGTGCAGGTTGCATTATGCACACGTTGTAGAACATGATAGAGCTCAACGAACGATAGCCGAAAAAGTGCTCGGCGCAAACGTGTTTCGGCCTGTCGAGATGGCCGACGTGAATCAGAGGTAGAATCTACGCAGATTCTACGTAGATGCTATTGGTGCTACTATTATTATAGCTGAAGTAGTCGTCCGACTACGGCTACTACGAGTACTATTAAGGAGATGTGTCTGCTAGCCAGCGGCTATCGCTTCGTGGTTGCCCTGAAGCTTGCGTACGTCAATGGCTTTTGATGCTTTCTGTCCATCTAACTGACCGACTGATTAACTGGATGCCTTGTAATTTGCATGGGCGTAACTAAACATAATACTGAGATACCACGATACGGCCGACTGATCGACCGACCTGACTGTCGAAGAGCAGGGATACACCTTTGAAGATCGAGAACTCCACCTCGTCAAGCAAAAAGTCCATTGTCAGATACGTATCTAATAACAGCGCTTCACGTTTCCTTTCTGCTTCTTTCCACGTCTATTTTCTACTGTCATCCTAATCTCACTCTCTCGTTCTACTTCCGCTAATTTTTTTGCTTATATATATATACTTTACCAATTATCAAACGTATTCGTACATATAAGTACACAGCGCGAGGGAACGCGAACCGTGAAGGGTAAAGGGCTTCGTAAAGGGCAGACTGATTCACATCACGTTTACACAACGTTGGAGAAAAATTACACTAGACCAATACGCTAATAACCCATAAGTTCAAGAACTTACGCACATCCGTGTGCCCACCCTTCGACATTGTTACTACTATTATAATTATTATTGTCACAGGCATTTGCGCACTCTCTATAAGAAAACGAAGAAGACGGTACTGCGCGACGGCAATCGAAGACCGGAGGCTACAGAAGGTGTATACACAAGACGTCAGCAAAGAGGGAAAAACACGTTAGGAACATAGTACCGCCCCCGTCGTGTCACGCTCGACAGCCAGAACGCGGCCATGATCGTACGGCTGGCAGCGTACATGTACGCAATTTGCTTCTAGCTAAAGCAACATAAAATGAGCTTTGCTTGCCTGTCGGCAGTGGACGTACGCTACATTATGCAATGCGTTAATCCAGACAGATGTACGATAGCTGTTGTGCTAATTCTGCATTATATAACACAATACGAACTACGGTGATCAATAGTTAAAAAAGGCACACGCTATTTCTGCTATTAATTATGTTGTTATTACTATGATACGCATCCTTTCGAGGATAGAACGCTTTGATAATATAATAATGGAATAGATGGCTTTGGTTTCCACTGCATTTTGCCCCCTTCTGCTTGTCTAGCCGCTGTGTTACAAGCAGCCTCTTTATTTGCACCTATCGAGGTGGATAGAATCGAGTCCAATTCGCGAGGCCAACTCGCTCGGTTCTGTCTTTGCCGTTGCTCCAGACGCTATTTCGCTCTGTTGTCTTATCGTTGCTGTCACAGACGAGCAAATACTAAATGTCGGGGCATATGTGGCGAACGGGTGAGCAGCCTGCGTCTTGGGGGTCAATAGACTATTGTAGCCAAATATCAAACGACCTAACGAGAACGAATCAAACGTCGGCGTATTCATTGAGACTCCATGTGCGGCCACTGCTGCTGGCATCTACTGCAGCCGTGCTAATCGTAGCGTTTTTCATCGTTCAATAAATGCTATCTTAATACGGCCGGCAAAAAGAAAAGCGGAAAAGCATGCACATACGCACCGACTTCATGACGCCGACTGCGGGCGCGCCTGAATCGTTATTTATGCCACAGCCGGGATCGCAAAGGCCAAAGTAACTGTTCTGTATTACGTCAAGCAATTTGTGACTTTACCGAGCTACTCGTGCCCATCAAGTCTAGTAGCTATCGATTAGAACTGTTCTGCTGCTACTGTTGACGGCGGACTGAGCGTTAAATACGTCAGCGATTCAGCGCTACCTACAAAGCGAACCCTTAAAGACCGCAGGATCCAAGGTCGGGCGTGTCACGCGGTGATTGTGCCGGTTGAGGTTATATGCTTGGCAGTATATAAATCGCGCCGGTAGCAGCACTAGAAACAACAAAAGTCATGCCTTTTTTCATAGCATCATAGCGGCCGCCCTCGTTATAGTTTTGAAGTGAATATTAGCGGTGCAATATCGTCACAACGGTTACACATAGCTATCGTAGATAGACAAAGGCGAAACAGACATGTTTATCATTTTTCCTGTCATTGGCTTCTCCGTGCACACGTGTACTAGTGCCGCTGCTTGTTCGAACGAGATTTGATGGCGTCCATACCGATTACACGTTGAACTAGGATTCATTCTTGAAGGTTTACTTGATGCTAGGAAAACTGAAACCAGACACAAATTCTTTATATGGAGCTTGTTAGGATCATTTTGGGGATTAAAATCAAAGTAGTAGCTGACGAAAAATGGCCTGTGCTATCGCAGGCATAAAACAGCGGCATTGATGAGTACCTACATGGACACAACGGGGGCACGAACTATAGCAATAGCGACAACCAAGATAGCAGGACCGACGTGCGGAATATTTTTGCCACTCCATTAAAGTCGTAAAAATATCAAGCCTCTGTTACTGATTCTGACACTTCATCGTATATGACGGAAATCATAAATCGACGTTTGACTGGGTTTAACTAGGCCTGAGCAGGAGCCCAGGGCAAGATGAGGTGAGGGTAGTGGAAAATGCACGAGTAGATGCACGAAACACGGAACTTCAGTTGTCCACTGACGTATGCCTATGTTCGATTTGCTAAAGGGCATCTGAAAAACAAGTCCACTGTGAGGTAAATGCTGTACACGAAATGTGAGCTGAACCGAACAGATGACGCGAGAGCCTGTAGTTAGAAGTAAATAGTATAAACATCGTTCAGTAAGAAGACAACTGTGAAGAAGAGCAGAAATGACGGTTTGATTATGGCAAGTGATCTTAAACTGAAGTTAATTTCTTTATGTTTCGTTTATGTCAACCGTAACATCATTCAGAGCAGCACAAACCAACTACCACAGTATGTACGTACAAGTGAACGATTCCATGCCACAATGGCAACGTACGTCACCGGTGGTAGTAATAATAACTATGAGATGAGAACTTCTTCCTGTTCTCATTCAGTTTCACTTGCTTCTGTTCTCCTGTTTGTTCCTCATAGCGAACCCTTTTGCTCAGTCTGTCAATGAACGCACCTACGATGGCTGCCTGCCTAGCATCGTCACCGTTCAGGCAGCAGGCAACTAAACGCTGCGAACCCGAGTTACGGTTAATAATCCTAATAAGGTACGTGCACAGCAGCATTCATCGTAGCTAACCGTTTGGGGGGGAACCAACACGGGGCACTAGTTTGTGGTAGCAAGCCGAGGGCCAGCAGCGGAGTAAAGTGTTCATGATTATTCGTCGAGCGACAGTGCACGCAGGGTCCCCTGTAGCTTATAGGAGCATCGTAGAACACCGAATGAAACCCAATTCATGTGCTGCGCCGGTATCCGAAAGGACGATGACGACCAATCACAAACCCAGGAACGGACAAATAACGGTCCTCCACCCCTATTCCACACATGCGTGCTGTGAGCAACAGCGCCACTCCGTCAAACATGATAAACAACAGCACTTGGAATGGGTATGCCAGATTGCCTAGTGGGATCAATTCGACTAGAGTAGGCACAGGCAGACCTATACTGAAGCATTGCGAATGTACATGAGACAGGAGACAACATCGTTAACTATCGTTATCAATATGTCCATCCCCCCCTCCCCTCTCTGTGCGTTCATTTCTGAAGTATTGAAGACTGCACCTTTTACGCTACCCTGTCCCTCTGCCTTCTCTACCTGGGCACACTTAGCGCACGCGACATTAACAAGTGTGTGGCGACATCCGTATATTAGAATCCGGATTTGTCAATGAACCAACGAGCCCAATACTCATTGGCGATATGTTGTTCTACTTACTTCTTGGTAGCGATGTTGCGTGCTATTGTCCTTCTTGCGATCTTCGAGGGCTAGTGATTCGGTTGCCGCGGAGGTTCGGGGCGACTGGCGTTTTGCTGTTGGGGCAAGAATAGCTTCTGGTCCTGAACCGTCCATGTTGAGCGATGGACTCCTTCGTATGAAGCCCCAACTTGAGCCAGCACTGGAGCGCCTCGCACCTCTGGCCCCACACGAGGTGACCAGCTCGTAGAGCTCGCACGGGAACTCACACACTAACCACCTCTGAAACTCAGCCCCACTTGGCGCACCACTGTTGTCTTGTCGTTCGCATTGTTTACATTCTCTGCTCAATTCAAGACCGCCATAGGGGCTCGGATCCGTTGTCCTCGCGATCGTAGCGCCACCCGCGACAGGTCAGCACATTAACCCTTGAACGTATAGTCATCAAATAACGTATACACGGGTAAATGGCGAAATTATACTTTAGAAAAATCTCTCTCATTAAATTTCACTTCTTTAATTGTCAAATCACAGCCTTCACCCGGCATTTCGCTTGTGATAAACTTATGGAACAAATACTGCTAGGCCCTTAATGCTTCATATTAGTTGCACGTTTTTGTTCGAAAGCGATATCAACTTGCATTCGTATGCATCATTTATTTAATGATCAATTGCATCACTGGACAAATGATTTGGCCCGCATCGATGCCAACCGACTTGAACCGACGTCGTTCGACTGAGGGTCGTCTGCAGGACTCTTAACGGTGGTGAGTTTACAGCACTGTCAATTCCATACGCTGATGCCTCCCTCACCCTCCTGCTTTCGTGCCTTCTTACCCCTACCGAACTTCTCTCTGACAGAATTGCACTCCCTCTTTCGTATCTAAAGCCTGTAGTAGCCGTGGCTGTGGCTGCCGTGCAAGCCCTAACAAGCTAAGCTTTATGTATGTAGCAGTACCAAAGGGCAGTGTCGTTATCTCTTTTGCCCCATAGCTAGCCAGCCAGAGAGCAAACGGGCGAATTCGTTCCGGTGCTCCCCCTTCTGTCACTGCTTGAGTAGTGGAGGAACAGTGCGCATGCAGGAGACAAACGAGGGGGGGCAGCGTTAGGACCCTGGCAGCGGTGCGCTTCCACCATGTTGACAAGCGAGCGACGACAATGTGCCAACGCCGATAATGGATTTCAAATGATCCCACCACGACAATGACCAGCGGCGGTAGCAGCAGAACTTCGGGCTTTGGAGAGCCTGAAAGAACTAAAACTGCATGACTATGAAAAAAGGGGGCGTACGCTTCAACAGATTTTTGCTGTTGCTCTGAGCTTCGACGGAGGTTATCCCCAATTCGCATTCGATCTGATGGAACGTTGCGCTGTAGATGTGTGTAGAGTTCTAATAATCTGGTTCCGTTCCCCGCCCTATCTAACCTGTACCGCGGACGAATACGTGTTTTACGCTTCGCATTCCGAGACTGCATGAATCAGAGATTGACTCTAACACTGTTACTGCTACTGCTGCAGCTGACGGGAGTGGTAATTGCACGTGGGTTGTCGTGATGGTCGACTGTTATAATGGAAATGCTACATGGGGGTAAAAAGAATGTACAAAGCCGTACTTAGATCGTTTAACCGATTTTAGAGCGACGAACAGAGCAAAGCCGAAGAGCTGAGTGCTGAATAAAGTTTTGGTTTTTTTCTGTTTCCATGGCCTGATTTTTGGGCAATCTCTGCTGTGATCTTGCGCGCCGTCTCAGAGAACCTAATGAATAATAACTGACACAGAGCTTGTTGCCGGATGCTTTTCTGCAATTAAATTATAATAGGGAATGGTAGCTTACCGCACGAATGTAAACTCTGTAGCTGACATAAACTATGTGAAAATCAAATTAATAATATAAATGAGAATAATAAATAAATGAATTGATTTGTCTGAAGCAGATTACAATGAAGGTAATTTACTATAGTATAAAACGTTGGAGAAGCAAAATTTGCTTTGTTGAAGAGTAAAAAATCGTCGCATCTACTTACATATTTGGTCATAATCCAATTGTAATAGTAGTTTTGTAAGTGGTTCTAACGTGTCCTCTAAAAAAGCTGGCCATGCCTTTATGTCACTTCTGAACTATAATCTTTAATATTACATTTTTAGTAAATGTTGCGACATTCATACGGGTCAATTCTGGTTTACCGCCCATCAAGATACCGAGAAAAATGAGGCTGAACTCACCGGAGTTCGGCTTCTCCGGTTCGCCGGCTTTAAAACAAAGGCATTCGTGAATGCTCACTGCAACCCCACGATTGCCCCACAGTAACATTAGTTGAAGCGTAAAAGTATTGCGGTGGACTTCTCTGGAACGACTCAGCCATATATCGATCTCAGGATAAAAGCCAACTTGTGCGTATGCATCGTGAAGCTCGTGCTAATAAGAAAATAGGGTCGGCAAACAAATCGAAAATTGTAAATGTGTCAGTGGACGACTCTGTGCCTACAGTTGTGGACTGCTATAAGGCTAACATGAAGATCTTATTGGGGTAATGGAAGATTTGGTTGCCCTTAAATGCACATCAAGGTTTGCACGTGATAAGCTTGTGACTGGTCACAATTTTCGTATACACCCAACCGCGCTTTCATTTAGGACTTCAGACATACATACTGTTATGAGCAATACGCTAGCCGGTGAAGTGAAGATAGGGTTAGGCGTTCACGTATCGTTTGATGCCGTTCCAGCATTTGCAGGAATCATTGAAATCGCTACTGCATAGAGTGCAGAGAGAACTTACAGCTCGTCCGAAACATACTTTATTTCTCTCGACCCAGTAAATCAGCACGTCCAGGGTCATATCAGTCGAATTAGTTCATAAGTGCAGCTGATACTTGGTAGCGTCTTAAATTAGATAGGTCATAGTATTTATAAGGCCACACTGCCAAGTGGCCAACTCATCGAGCTACTAGCAGGCTTCGGTGACATTCTAGAGCGATTTGCAGAAAGCCCGATTGAGAAAACACAGCAGACGATAGACAACTAGCTGCGTAATCTATTGAAAATGTTGAAGTCAAAAAAGCCTAGGTTAACCAATCGCTCCCGACGTCCTCAATTTCCTAGGTGCCAGGTTAATTTCTGAAGACCTTATGGATCTGATGGTGCGTTCTCCCTGGGCGGCTTCAGTCTAACTAGTTAATCCTTCCTTAAAGCAAACCTTCAGCTCTTCCGTAACGTGTACAGCTTTGTCCTTCACCACCTTTGTCTCCATCTTCTTTGTTCTCGTTACAGTTTCCAAAAGTCCATTTCCAATGCCCTCCCTCCATCATCTAAAGAACCAGATCGTGTTCTACCTAGAGCTTTCCTCGCCTTAACCAGCGTTCTGTCAGCAAGCCATATCTGCCCCGAGCATGTCAGACGTGCCACAAATCAGAATTCAAATCTGTTCTATCTAAAATGCATATTTTAATGCTTGTCATATATTGGAACCGGGTTCTTGTAAGAGCTCTCATTTATCCTGATTCGTTCCATAACGTCATACCTACAAGCTTATCTTTTAATGGGACTTTATAATAGGCCCCATGGCTCCAGAAGAGGGGAATGCTTGCATGTTCGTAAGAACGTTTCTATACTGTGTAGACTCGCCATACAGATTGATTGCAAAGTTATAACTAGGTAGATAAGATTATTGTAGACGTGTGTGTTGCTATGGCGCTAGCTCAAAAAATGACGTAGAAAAGATCGCTGTATTCAAGCGCCTTTATGCAGATTTTAAATACAACTTTAGTATATCTAGACCAACCATACTGCCTAGTCTAGAGGGTAGCACGCCAACGATGAAGGAAATATTTTTTTCAATAATGACTCTCGAATGAAAACCCGCATTCACTAAGAGTTACATAGAAAACGTGTCATACCAGATGGTGGAAATAATTAGACGGCCCAACACTTCATGATACTCACAGATTGATTTCATCCCAAACAGTGGCCCACACTTAGCTGATAAAATATTAGAAAATAACGGGTCGTTTTGTTTGCAAACAATGAGTGATGCAATGATTTAGTTTTACCCCGTTTACTATGTTGGCATCTCAAAGGCAACCAAATATTGATTATAAAAGTTGTATTAATTAAACTTATATTAAAGTTCATTACAGTATAGTTTCAACAAAAAACTGTAGAATATTGCTAAACGTTTTAGAGTCCCCAAGGAGTCTTTTGCGGATATTGAAAATTTTTACAAGTGTACTAATATGGGACGTAAATGGGAATAATCATTTGAATCGCTATCTGAAAATATAACCGAGCGTAGTGGATAATGTCTCTCTCACGTTTTTTAAGATATTCAGTTGTGTACAATGTGAAGCACTATATACATATATATATCTATAACGTTGGTTAAGTACCTAATTATCTTCGCTTAGTCCTTTCAGCGTTACGAAAAATTGTAAAACCTAAAGTTATAATTAGCGTCTTGCAATGCGAAGATACCCGGCACATATGATTTGAGAGAATCATTTGTACCATCTTTTAAACCCTCTTCCATTTTCTAACGCGTTTTTGGATCAAGATAAATATGGGCTTACCTATCGTGCTTAACAAAGAGAGATCAACATTAGTTCATTGATCCTTGTGCTTAAAGCTCGCTATATATATAAAAGTAATGAAAATAACCGACCTCAGTTCTACATATGTGCAACATTTTAAGTAGAGTCTTAGAGAAAATCACAACTTACTCTAAATTAAACTCTGCTTACTAAGCAACGACAATTTTACGTTGTGCAAGATAAAGGGAGACATGGCATATAGTGTAAATTAAGTTATTTAAGCCTTCGGCAATATTGAAGCCGCACGGTTTGTCGGTATCGATCAAAGAATACGCCTCGTTTATATCTCATTCTACGGCAAAGCGTTGTGCAAACTGAATAGTAATGTTCTTGATTACTGTAGCCGTTCGAACCAGAATGGGCAATATTTTCCAAAGAAAACGAAGTATCAGTTCTTTCCCCTGGCTGATCCCCCGGATGAAGTGCCTTAGAGCTTTAGGCTCTGAAGTCTCTTACTATTACGCAAGGCCGTACTTTCGCCCTCGTGCCTTTTTCTTCTGAGGCGGTTAAGAGGTAATGCATCATATACAACAAACTCCACTGTTGATTCGCTCGTCTAATAGTGTAAAACTTTTACTCACTGCAACTTTGAATCACGCAACTTTGGACCTTACTTTAAAGATGGTAATTCAAACTTTTGAACACTCCGTATGTATTCCTTTAGCACTGGAGTTGTTTTATATCCTAAATCTTTTTTTTACCATAATTGAAATAATAGTTATATTTCATACGAACTAAATGATTTATCCATTCCAACCGTTGAATAGGCGCGCAATTAAGAAGTATTCGTGCCGTGTAATTTTGATTTTAAAATTTTATTATTATTATTATTATTAAATAACCTCATCTTGTGTTTCGTTGCTTTATAATCAAGACTTGAATTATATATTATTATCTATAAATATCATGTTTTACCAAAGCTTACTCACTCTTGCGCAGTTTGACGGGAGTACGTGAAAAAACGATGTCGACAATATTTGAGGAAGTTCAAGCGAAGTTGTTACGCAGAACTGGATTACTGCAACATAAACCGTAGCCACCTAGACTAGATTTACAAGAGGAAGTTAATATGAAAGTTTTACACACAGATTAGTGAGCTAACGATATTTATAGGGTGCTACTAACGTTAGATGAAACCGTCCTAGATGAGGTGAACCGCTGCGGATACCTTAGTGAGCACAATCCACCTTTCATAAGCAGCAATCACTACAACTGAAAAGACAAACTGCTACCTGAAACACATGAAGGGGAGACCACTTTGTTGGCGGATGATAACGGCTTTCGAGGTACGCACGCGTAGGGACTCTGAACACTGCTGTACAGGTGCTGCTGTACAAAAAAGGCCTCGTAAACGGTAGACATATGGCATAAAAAGCCGAACCTGGCACATCCGATATTGCGCGAACATGGCTGGCTCATTAGTTCAATGAAAACAATTGTAAAATCAAGGTACACATATCTCGAAATAGTATAATGATAATTCGTTTAAATATTATGAAGGAAAGTTTGAAAATAAGAGAAAGCAATGCGCGAAACTGGTGAAAATCGTACGCGGAATTATTCCGAACGGGCAATTTTTTTGAGAAGATCACCGCATAGAAGGGTATAGCGAATGGCTATCCAAATTATACGATAGATGGGTTGTCGCAGGTCAGTACGGAAAGTTGTATTACTGAAAGGGAAGCTATAGCCAAATTGAGGCCAGTAAGTACTTATTGTAAGTACGAAAGCCTAGCCTTTATTTTAAGTGTTTAAGACTATTTAAAATAAGGAACAGTGGGAACTGAGATAAGAATGGAAAGATCAGAACGAACGATTTGGGCGGCTGTAGACTCGCAAAAACCATGAAAAGAAATAACGATCGAAATCCCGGAGTAAGTATAGTACGTCGAACGTTTTCGGTGCAGAGTTGGCTGCAATTAGCGAGGAGATACTTGACGATTGGTGCAACAAAATTAATATTCTTAATGGATAGCCTCTTGTATAAGCAGTGTTTGTTGTAATACTTACCGCAGTGACCGGTATAATTAGCATAAGGGCAGAGCAACTGTTACGCTACGTAAAAATAGATACAACTTAACGGGAATAAAGAAACAAAGGAGTAGAAAAAGCGTCAAGATCAGGATATAATTCTAATAAGTTTAAAGTTACGAAAATTGAGACTGTACCCGTTAACTGTGAGTTCACTAACAGGAAACAATAGAACATATTCATCCATTCAGGATACATTTTTTCATGTAAGGCTGAATAATTATTAATGTATAACACGTAAGTTACTGAGCGCAAAACTTAGACGTCTATCCAAGATTCTGGCAATGTATCAAATCATCTGTTTAGCACGCGTTAGGTGAGCTACCTTTAAGATTCATAATAAGTGGTCATCAATAGCCTTGAAGCCAATGAACCTTTTTTGTTACGATTGAGAGCACTACATCGATAATGATGCCACCATTCCAGTTCGTTCGTTCGATCAGCAATGTTGTCCAGATTTGTGGCTCTTCCAGCATGGCGTCGAACGAATCTACGTTAAAGAGCTATTCCGAAACATGTAGCCCTCTCCGAAACGAAAGTACCGCGTCGTCGGGTGCAAACAATTTAAAATCGTGCGGCTGTAAGGAGTGTGTTTGGCAAATTTCTGCCCAGTTCCAAGTAGAATAGATGATATCCTGTCGGCGGGCCTTCTTCGGTCGGCGGGAAAAATCTGGCTTCCAGGTGTTCATTTGTTGCGTTCTAACCTTGACGGGAGTGGCTGGCGCGAGTCGTTCAGCGGAAAGCCAAAAAAAAAACGAGGCATTTTCTTGATAGAGACAACGGAGCTTAAGTACATCGACGTAAGCGGCTGTATAGACGACTGGAGTAGGTAGCATTTGTCTGTTATGACGCTCAGAAGTGGCATCAAAGCGTCATAGCACTCTTTTAATATGTCTACTTTGTTTATACCTTTTATATCTTTATTTTCACAATCTTTTAATACGTTATGTTGGTGCCTGATTCGGTTATGTGTAGAACTTGCAAACTACTGCTGACCTTTACAGTCGATACGAAACTGGGCTACGAACCCCCCACTCCTTCGAGAAAAGATTGATGTTGCAGGCCGAATCAGGATACTGTCCCCATTGAGTGTTCGGGTATTCTGAAATAAGCGGCATAGAGATCGATTTTGACTTATTTCCGACGTACCGCGTGACGCTGGTTCTATTTCGATTAGCATGTTTTGGCTGCATCAGCCTCGGTCGGCGGAACTGATATATGCACGTTCTGCTACGAAAGTAGAAACGAGATAGACGTCAGTAGCAAGAAGTGATCTCATACCGTTCTTGTCTATACATCTAGACTGGATTTTTTTGCACAAAGTAAAGCTGATGTAAGCAAGCATAATTTTTTGTTTCACTACTTATTAATTTCCTTATCTATCTGGATATTTACCTTATCTGGATCTAAATTATCTGTAGGACGATTGATACAGCGCTCGTCAGTATCTAAATGTGAGACACACGGAATACGATGAAGATAGCCCTTTTGCTATCCCTTTGTGATCCAAAAACTTCCACTGCGGTATCATCCGCTTTTGACGATAGCCATAATATAATTGTCATTCGGTTGAGTTTTCAACCAGAAAAGAAGCTGCCGACGTACAAAATAGCTTAATTTTGTGAAGTATAATTATACTACTGATACTGACTGATCAGAACGGTTTTACGTCTTGGTCCGAAGTATAACTAAGCCGTAAGATAGTTTATATCTTTATATATATAATTTCAGTTTATAAAATTAAAAATCTGTCGTATAGGCAGTGTAGTTAGCTCAAAATAAAAACTAGTATCGTATAAAGTTGTTCGGTGTGAAACGTGACAAACATTTATTCTATATTGCGAGACGACTCCACTCTCGAGCAATTCGAAGTTTCGCATTTTTGTATTTGAGGTGCGTCAGTAGCTTTTGCAATCGAAGACCCGTGTACATCAAATGTCCTCGCTCGGTATTTTAGCAGGCGTGTTGTAATGAGCCATGGAAAGTCGGGGAAATTCGGGAGATCCACTTGAGGCAGCTCACTTTGTAAACGTTACTTTGGATAAGGTTTTAGTTCTAGAAACACCGCGATATGTTGGTTCAAGCAATTTCGAAAATGAAACTCTCAATTTGAAAATCCAACTGGAAAAAGACATTCTGCGGAGTTGAATAACGGAGAATTGACGGCCGTGGTGAAAGCTGACCCATTTCCCACCCAGGTTTGCTTTACGTACAAATACAATATTTGTCTAGCTCGGCCAAACTCATATTTTGTTTTCCATCAACGGAATAAATACGTTACTGTTTCAAACAACGTAAGGACATTGACAATCGGGCGAAAACAAAACAAGCCTGCGAGGGGATCTTGAATGCTGAATCTAGTGTGTTACGGTTCATACCTGACCACCTGGCACAATATGGCTATTCGCGCACCACTATACTGATGCGAAGTGTTGAGGGCACTGGGGCTATTTCATAGCGGATCATAGTGACGGCTTTTTTTTTTTTATCTTCTAAGAATTCCTATAGCAAAATGCGTTCATCGCGCACTGGGACACCTTCGAACTACAAAGTACTTCCTTTTCGGATGTTAGATCTAACTCACTTCTGTGTATGCCATCTGCTCTGGCACAGTGTGAAAGACTAGCGGGGGTCAAGCCAAAAATCTAAACAAAAGTGGAGGGAACGTGGCTGCGGCGTCTGGACATGACTTCCGAACAGTAGAATAAGGCATTACCTCTCTGCAGGCTAGATCGCCGTAGACGGTCTACGTTGATAGTCTATAAAGACTATAAAAAATATATAAAGACAAGGTGTTGAAATTTGACGTGAGACAAAATTTTTCTACTTGACAATTCAATGTGAGCTAACATCAATTCAACGACCGTTGAGCATGTTGCCATAGATGTCATGGTATGATATAACACGCGTGGCCGCCGCAGTACACAGATATAGGCCGTTAACCGATACCCCACTAAGCCAAGAACCATATGGATATATAGTTTATCATTTTAACTAGTCGGCGGAGTGTTGCGTCGTTGGTATCCGTCCTATCGTCCGCTAGGCGAACGGATTTCCAACAAAGAGCTGAACCATATTTTGTATATATTTGAAATAACGATCTGCCTAGAAGGAAGATGATATGATTCAAAGTATTGAGTTGGCCATGTGCGTTGTTTGTTGCGTAAACAATGCGATACCCAAACATTCGAGACGATGCCTAACTTTTCAACGAAGAAAATATTCCAATTTAAACATTAGATGCTACTTTATGCTTGAACGAAAAATCTTTATTTAGAGCCTGATTTTGTTGGTCTTAATGTAACGTAGGTGCATTGCTGTGACTAGAAAAAGCATACTATATAACAGATATCACCGCTGCTGCTGCTGCTGCTGTTAGGTTGTTCGTATATAGACGCATACAATAGTGTGCTAGTGATAAAATGAAGTTTTCCTGAAACTTTTAACTTAGAAATTGGTAGGCTTTTAAATGAAGTGTAACGTCTTCTGAGAACATCAATTGGATGCTAGTAATTTTTCATTTTGTTTCATGTAAAACTACTCGATACTATCGAACGAAAATCATTACCTAATTTCTTATACGATTAAACTGTGTGTTTAGCACTCGATAGCTGGCAAACGCAATATTTTATATTCGTGAAGAAATTTTGAAATAATAACACAAACGCCTTGGAAAAGGTTTGTACATGTCACAGGCTCCGGCCTACTCTTCAGGTAGGCTCCCGCCTTCGGCCTATGATAACGATTTTCTTAATGAAGCCCACTTCTTGTGTATTCTTGTGTACAAATATCCTAGTGATGATTCTAGTTTGTATGCTGGGGACTATTTGTAAGTTTATTATGAATTGAGTTGTTAACGATGGTGAGTGTTTCGATCACGTCAACAAGGGGCCATGGAGTCGTCAAAGAGTAACAGTAGGTAATATTTTGTGCAATCGAGAATTGAATGTCCGTACAACAACATATTGCTCACCGTGATGCCCCCCATTTAGAAACTGTTCCGCATACACCCAACTGATTTTATACTACTGCTTAACAAGTATATGCACCAATGTTGGACGAGTTTACTTGTTTTTATAAATACACGTCTAAAATAGTAGATCAGGCATATATTGGGCGTCAATTTTTAAACAAGTATCTCCAGCACATATACATTGTAAAGGCGATAACGACCAGTCGACATCGAGTATTTTAACATCAAGACATATCGAACAGTTTTCTTTGTTCATCCGTAAATGTTTTTTTTTTCTTTTTTTAATAACCACTCTATCGGGTATACAACTAATTTCATCGAGATCTTCCTCGTTTCGACGGTCTCTACTATTCAGTCATGGAACTACCAGCCAACGCAAAGGAGCGAAACTATGTTGGTGCCGCTGTCGACCGAATTTCTTTTATCCAGAGGTCCAGACAAGTTAGCATCCAGAATTTGGGCATTAGGAGCAAACAAGGGAGGTGAATCTTGATTAATTAGTACGGTGCCCAAAGCCCTCGTTGCATTTCATTAGATCATCAACGTTTACTAATACTGAGAGTTGCACTTACAACATATGCTCGAAAGTTTCTTTCGGCTAACTCCATCAACGAGATTTGGTCTTTGTTAAAGAACTCCTTTACGTTACTCTAGGTGCTATTGTCGCTCGAACTTAGTCGTAATTCCTTTTGAATGAAGTACTGGTCTTCTGATTACGCTTATACTCAGCGGGTACACAAACAGGCCGTCCGGGATGATCTCTTACGAAAGTTAATTCCATCCGTTTTAGCCTGCACGAGAGTTCGACATTTGCCGTCTGCGTACATTGATGCCTTGTATTCCACTGGGTTACTACTACTGGCTCTACGAATGCCGTTGCACCTGCGTGCACTTTTAACGAGCAACGAGGTACTGCACGAACGTCTCGATGTTTTGCACGGACAACAACGAGTCAGTATGTTCACTAGGGTTTTTGTCGGGCATTAGGTTGTTTAAAACGCTCTTTTAAGCTATTTTTATTCCAGTCCATTAGCTGATTTACTCTTTTTCTTTTTAGCAGAGGGCAGAATTGTACTGTTTTTTAGGAATGTATTTGGCTTAATAGGGCCTATATTTGGCACTGCTTTATCATGTTGCTTGAAATCGTTAATCGATGAATTAGCACAGCACACGCACACGTAACATGGCATCATCTAGTTCCAGACCGCTCAAGGTTATTGAACATGGAACAGATCTGTGTGATCGTCGGGTATGATGTAATACGTACGATGTACACTGTTCAACAATTGCGAAATAACAAGACGATCTTAGAAACTTAAGCTTGAATAACTTCGACAATAAGTGTCTGATAAGTTCAGTTTGTCAAGCGGGGAAACGCCAAGAAACGGGCTATCGTAGCGCACTAAAAAGACGACTTCGTTTTCCACCTCAACTTCTCATCTATCGCGAAATCATTCCGTGCATTTTGGAATCGAACGTAGGTCTATTTATGTCTCGAGTTTGCAACTGGCGAATCATTGAAATCGTACATGAAAGATGTGAAACAGACACGTCTTCGGGTCGGCCAGTCTGTCCTCGCTGTCGAATACCTTTATTACACGTATATCATGCGTCGGGATATAGAGACAGAGAGGATGCTATCGCAATGCAGCCGAGGATCTGCAGTCTGACGGAGTAATCAAAACTACCTAGAGTACAGGTATCCAGTAAAAACGGATGTGTACAATTTCAAGAGAAACGTAGATCGTTTTGAACGGTTGGAGTAAGTACTGACTTGATGTTTTTCTTTACAACAAATCATCGATTTTTTTTTTTTTTTTTTGTGAAAACACGGTGATCTGCATTTAATTCTTTTCGATAAGATGCTTTTCAATGAACCTGACAAAAGTGCTCGGGATTTTATCTATCGGCCATTTCGCAGAGACTCTTAATTTCGGCTTGATGTTCAATACCTGGGCCTGTAGCTAGCGAGAGAAAGCATTTCTTTCTCAATTAAATTCCTGGGCCGAACTTGTATGGTAGACTTCAGCTGAATTTCCGGCATTTCACAGCCTTGACATACTTTTAACACTCTATTAATATACGCATGAGTTCCTACGTTTGCGTACTTCACCGAACTAAACTAGTTAATGGGCCAATAATAGACAAGGCCAAATAGCATACGCAGTTCTATTTCGGTACCACACTAGTGCCAAAATATTTAACAGGGGTGCAGCCCATTTTTCAAAATAAAGTATCTGGTAGCAGCTGTTTAGCCATCTTGAACCATCTTCGCTGTTGTTCACACTCACACGGGTGTTGGTTACATAGCCATTACGTTCTGAAGGTAGTTGCTGAACGTCAACGCGAAGGATATACGGCCCTGTGTTAAAAGACTCGTACGGTAGCGAATACAAAGATGACGATGCGCGCGGTGGATCTCAATCTTACTGTAATTCCTATATGTATAAAAGTAAAAAAAAAATCACGTTACGCAGCAATAAAGATGCAGGTTTTTTTTTATCACAATCTAGAAATTTTTGAAATTAAGTATTAACAAATTACTAGGGGTGCCTTTATTCAGACTCAGGATAAAGCGGCTTAAGACTGAACAAAATTTGCGTAAAGAATCGCTATAGCGACTATTTTATCACAAATGCTGTGTATGGTGAGGAATAAAGAGTCGGCAATTTGAAAGATGCTCCTCGTAGTGGCAAACCAATTTTGAGCTTAGCCATTAATCATGCGAAAGTTTAGCAACAATGATGCGTGAGTGGCTATGATACAATCAAGTAGTTTTAAACTATTCAAAGAAAACTTAGATGTTTGGGTCACACGCGAACTTACGCGACCTTATTTCCATCCGTGAACGAAAAGACAACGGAATCTAGCTATTTTTTAACCGCTCGCTTTTCTAAAATGTTTTTAGCTGCACATTTTTGCTGCGTATAGTTGCTTTTATAAGCGATAGAAAGTGGGCCATAAGCTGACAAAAAAATAGAGCCTGCCTTTTCAAACGGGCAATCATGCTTTTAAATTATAATTCTATACAGGACCGATGAAACTCTAGGTCGGTTCGTTCCTCGAACACGCTGTCTACTAAATAGACATTACTACACAAGTTGAAAAATTCCGACTAATTAAAATGAAAGGGATATTTAATTGTTTGACTGATAATAACGACGCTGACTAAAAATAGGACTTACAAAATTGTACTGCAACAATCGTGTCGGAGTAGAGATTGAGCAAGTTTATCATTGTTACTACTCGTTACTATTCTGGGTGACGCGGCCTTCACCTAGAAGTTATCTATCGCTAGCTTCTCTGTCAATTACCTGGCGCATGACAGCGTTACCATGGAACAGGCTTTTTGCGCAGCAGCCGCAAGCCATACCATATCCAGAACAGGCCGATGAGTGGGGTGCGTCTGCAAACGCTAAACATTCAAGCTGCCCTAAGATAAAAGGGTCTGCTTCCAACGCTGCACTACCGTTAAGCATAACGCAGCTTTTATCTCGTGTAAGTCTCATACCAGCTTTCGAAAAAATAAATGGCGGCAACAATTCAATTAACGCAAACACTAAATTCATTCATCTTTGGATTTTCAAAAACGGCTCTGCCTCGTTTGTCAAAGCCGTCCTATTGTACTAGAAAAATTTCGCTGTCCTTAAAACGGACAGATGTTACCAACTGGGTAGCGAAACATTTTACGTTTGTGATGATTCGTTCTGGGTCGGCTATTTGCCAGCGAGCGGACAAGACAGTGGTCGAAACAGCGAGCACTAGTCAGAACATGCATAAATGGCATTTCGCGGCTTTTGCAATCATGTAAACTTCAGATGAAGTAGACATAGGAGTGCACAGTGGCCCTGCAAATGATATTGTACCGTTACTTAATATTCTCAAGACGAGACCAATATACTCTGAAAACTTCGCATAGTGAGATGATTTTTCGTTGTTTCGATGTGACTGATCCATTCCCGAACGCCTATACGACTTATTTGACACTGAAAAAAACATATGGACCCTTGCAACAGATGCTTCGTTGCGATTCAGAGTAACATTGTTAGAATAAACAATAAAACAAATGCCATCCATTCGTGTACACCTTCAGAACCTGAATGCGCATAGTGGGCCGACCTTGCAGCGTGATTTTACTCCAGCAATGATAATTGCATTTTTGAATATACATTTTGGTGCTAGCTCGATATTTGGTGCTCAAAATACTTCGTCATCGTGAAGATTCAAGTTTGCCCGATGTGCTTTCGATCTGGCATATTTCTGACACTTGGTTTTCTCCAGCCATATGCTTATCTTTAGTTTATATTAAAGGTAGTTCACTTTCAATATTGCTTCAGCCTCTTAAGTCCATCATTTTAGGTGCAGATCATTTGAACAGACTTGAGACGATCGAAGGAAAATGCCTACGAGATCTCATTCGACTCAACTCTCCTCTAGTTCGACCTAACATATCAGATAAGGACGAATGGTCGCGGAACCCCAGGACAGTGAGAAAACATTTACACATCAATTTATATCCGTGACAGCAGCATCATAGATATCAAAATTTTTCATAGATAAGGACAACTAGATATAATTGAACAACAACAAAAACTATTCAAGTTGATGATAGCGAAAAACCTACAACGACAGTTGTGAGTTCATCCCACGAAGTATCGCCAATATTACAACAATTAACTTTTGTATTTCATTTACTTGAATGATGATAATACCTATATTGTCTATAGGTTTAGAAATATCCGTATGTATTCCTCCTCATTAGGCGCGTCTACGTAGACATCGAAAGTCCATCGCCAGTCTGAAACTGTACGTCTCCAGTATGAATGGAAAGGTCCGCCCCATAAATGATACAACAGATAAAAGCCCAAAGTGACTGCCATATAATAATTGCATGCGTTAATGTAAGTATAGGTTGTAGTCGCCAATTTCCAACAATAAACAGCTATAGCTTTCTTATTTTAAGCGACTATTTGGGAGGATTTAAATTTGCCGCATCTTTATCAACTAAGATTCGAAAAAAATCGAGTGCTAGAATAATTGCTTGGCCCACACGGTCACTAGACCTATCAAGTTTTCCTTTCTCTTATAAGAACGTTATTTGACTGAATAGCTTCGGGCAGTGCAATTTTCTGGTAGGCATAATTTACTTTTTCGTCAGTGTCAGACTGAGATATAGCTAATGCTCCTTCTCGAGAGGTCGTCTTCTGCAAAATGCAAGGTTGTGACGTCTGTGACGTACGCAGTTCTTCTCTATAGATAAAAAAGCCCCAATATGTACTGTTTCTTCTGCTCCTTTATATATATAAACCTATCTCAAAGTGCACGTATGCTAACATCTGATTGTCACGTCTATCAATATATCGCACCTGTTCGTTTCGAGTGTTTTATAATTTTAGTAAGAATCAAAAATAAAATAGGCCAAAACGGCTACTTCCTTTTGTACTCACGTTGCAGCAGTAACCCATTCCTGCATTGAACCCCTCCAATGGCAGAAAACCGTAGACAATAATGGTGCATACTTTGATTGGAAATAGCATAACTATGCTAGTTAAAAGGAAAATCAGACTTCATCTTGCGTATCATATTGAATAACCTACCATACGTTTGCTGAGGTTCAAAGGGCATATTTAAAAGTATAAAAACAAAAAATCTCAGTTTCCGAGAACGAGTGCGAGGATCCTCTTTTTTTTTTTGTTTGCTTGAACATAGAAGATATATCAGAAAGGCTTTTTTTTTAAAAAATTGAATTTCAAAAATGGTAGCACTTAAAAAGATCTAGCAACGTCAGAAGTGACCTAGAGCAAATTATGCTATTATGCTTTCTTTTCGTAGACTTGATTGTTATAGCTCAAGGTACTGTGCATATGCTGTTTATTGATGCATCCGTCCCTCTCATTTATTAGATTCACCGCTAAATCCAGGTAAAATAAGAGTAGCAGCAGTTTTCACTCAAACCTCAACATAAATGCGTCCAAAGCTGTTTTACATCCTTTCTACTGGGAGTTTGGTTGTAAATAAATTGGTTTCGGTGACCATTGTGAGTAGGTGCTATTATTAAGGGACACCCTTTTCCTTATCCTCCGAGGGCTGTTGCATTTACCTCGTTCGGCTGCTGGCGTAGAACAACCCCACTATGTTATTCACGTTCGCAACCTCCAAGAAATAAGCCGAGATTGATATTGAAAGGACAACGCGCATGCAGACAAAGTCAGTTTAATGTTGCAGGCCTTTATGTCTTGATTCTGCCGGCCATGCGAGTGTTAGAAGCCAGATGTACGAACGTTCTCTTGCGGTAATGAAACGACTAAAAGTTAACAAGTACTTTGATCGTTCGTTCTCTGTCCCATCAAAATGCTTTAAGGTAGTTGTGCTTACCCATTGTTGTTTTTCTGGTTACACCGTTATTTTTTTATAGACTATTAGAGCATGCATATGAAGTGCCTTTAAGCCACACGTATATATTGTGATTGTGTAACACTTAAGGTCATACGCGAACAATATTCCTTGTTGTTTGATTATTAAACACAACGAGACGTACCCTATGTAAATCTGTCCTGATAGATGGTACTTTTCACATAGTCTACTGTCCCCCCCTACGGAAGCTAGACCACAAACATAAGAATTATTAAGAGAGTTCAAGTAGACAAATTTTTAAGTTATTCAAAGACGTATCTATCTTCTAAGTTACTGTAAAGTTACTAAGCGAATTTCAGGAACGACGTTCCTTGACTAAGCCGACTCAAGTGTGCAAACCTTACCTTGGACCTCGTATAGGACTCAACAATTTCGCACGTAGTTCCGTACAAGTGTATGCCATGCATTATGCACGCAAATATCGTTCATTACGTGGCTAGCAGATTATTAAGTATCTTCGGCAAGATACTTGCATGCGTAAGCAACTTTTGTATTGCATCTTGAACTCATCGCGCTCGTTCTATTCATTATTAAAAGCCATATTCTTCGCTATGCCATAGCACCGTTAGGTACGAGCCGCCAACACGGACAATTAACATTACTGTTTTATAACAACACATGAATTGAAGTTGACAGATAACGTCTTTGGAAATACTAATTATACGTTAGAGAACTTAACGGATACGCTGTTTTGCACAGACGCAGTGCAGAGAGAAGAAAATGGTGGCTTCATGCCTATGCAACCGTTATAACGAATGCATACGACGTGCCCCGGCGAAAGGGGTTGTCACTACTCGGAGTACCTAGATCACGTAGTGATCTCTTCAGACGACATATTGCTGTTTGGAAAGGTAAATAAAAATCAAAATAAACACCGTCCAATTAAACAGTTGTTATGCTAGCCAGTTCTTCAATCTAGCAGACACAGTTCTGCCGGATACCATCGGCCTATTGTTTTTCGTTGGCTGATAACAACGATCAAGCGATATCATTGAATCACAGCTCAAAATTTTACACAACGTCTTACTAAAGCGTAGCTTGATTAGTTTCATAAGTCTCCTTTTGTTTGGAAATAGTTTATAGTGTGACGCTTATTGTACTTAGCAAGGTGTCGCGTACAAACGAACAGCAGGTGTGGCGGAGCCATGGGATTAAGTCCTTCAGCACAAAAACCCGAACGTATACGGGGTCTGCACCGTTCCGAAGCTCATTTTGAAGAAAATGCCGACCCAGTTGACGTTTTGATGGCCAGCAAAGGTGACGCCCTCTTGGATAAATATGGGTCAGTATGGCAACCTGCCATGGCATTCGACCGACAACTTTTTCCGAATATGATACATTTGGAAAGCGGAGGCGTCGGCAATGCTATACTGTACGTTCAGGATGAAAGTGGTAACGAATTCGCTGTAAAGCGGGTTGAAATGAGAAAGAATCGAGGCTTTGCTGCGAAGCTGGAAAAGGATTTACTCCTTGCCGTAGATTTTCCTTTCGTTTTGCAGCTTTACGCCACTTACAAAGATCACGCCTATGTGTATTTTTTGCTCGAACTTACCCATTGTAGTTGTATTTCGGACCATATGTTTCAACCTTACATAAATGAAGAGGTTATATGTTTCTGGGCGGCCCAGATTGTGCTGGCAGTCGAATACCTCCATTCGGCAAATATAGTTCACCGCGACATAAAGCCTGAGAACGTGTTAGTGTTTGCCGATGGCTATATCAAATTGGCAGATTTCGATCAGACGCTAAAACTTCCTCCTCACCGACAATTCATCGGATTATGTGGTACGGCAGGTTATTCTCCTCCGGAAGTGATATCCAATTGTGTCTACTCAAAAGGAGTCGACTGGTGGACTGTCGGATTATTGAACTACGAGCTCTTTTTCGGCCAAATCGAAGCTGAATGTGAAGAGCAGGAACTTGAGAGATTACGTAATTACGGACCCGGCTTTAACAAGACTCTCGATTTGGATGCAGGAAGTGCGCAGACGCAAATTAGCAATGCGGCAAGAAATTTCATATCTGAATTGCTTCGGGTGGATCCAATGTTTCGACTCGGCGTTCAATATCCCGGTAGTTCTGCTGTGAGGAAGCATCCCTTTTTCGAAAATATAGACTTTATTCGTTTAGTGAAGAAAAAGATCAGGTCGCCAGTCCGACCCAGCGAGACCTCAGCAAGGCTACTTGCCATAGGCGGCGCCAAACCGCTAGAATTCAATGAAAACCCGGTAACGCCCGAGATAGCAGAGGAGTACGTGGAGTTCTAGGGCACGATCTATCCACTGAGTGCGGCGCATACATCCTACGAGTCTTAAACATGCAGTAAGGGCCAACAATTGATATCGATGTTGGACACTTTTCATCGATTGATAAGCAGAACGGCTGGATCGAAAAGCCGGTAGAAAACGCGCGATATGCTTAGTGGCAGCCGTCTACAGACAGGTTCCCGGCCAGTACGGTGTAGCAATTATAGTCCGCCACGTTTCTAAGGCATCATCATTCTATGGGCCTGTAATATATAGTACCAGCGTGACATGTTTTTTTCTGAATATATACATGAAAGAATCACGAGCTTCTCTCTAGTTATATCGAGAATGAATTTTCGTACTGTCATTATTATTAACATGACGAAACGTTTATTTAAGAATGATGAATTGGAACTGTGACTTGATCATGCAATGTGTTTTGAACAAACAATCGATTGAAGTATCTATATTACGTAAATATGAAACGGTCACAGGTATAAGTTCCATCCGCCATACATGAATACATATATTACATAAAATGTTCGAGGATAATAGTCAGACCCGGTAAGTTGAAATAATTTCAACGGTGCGCGACTTAACGGTTGAACTACGATAACTAATCCGTGTTAGAATGGAAATAACTCTGTATTTTCAAGCCATAGACTATGAAATAATGGCTACTTCTATGTTATTTAATGTTATGGCTACGTATAAAAAATGCGTGCAAATTATCGCTATATCGCCTTGGGCTTTAAGGAATGGTGTATTTATTTTCTATTGTGATATATTCGAAAATCTGGGTTATCAGAAGAACCGGGAACGACTACTTCGGCTAATCGTACAGGTTATAGGCTATATGTTCTAGCAACACTAAATTTTTTAATTGTGGCCTGCATTTGCTACCTCGACCCACAACACCCACATGCGCAGAAGGCTATCTGGCTGTAGACCCAACAGGGCATCCTTGTTTTTTCTATTGTAGCGCCTGCGGTAAACTTAAGTTTCGACACGCATCAGAACCTAAAGAGTACGCTGTAATCATTTGCAATACGTTGAGTATTCTGGAGATGACTTTTTAGGCGTTCGACTATCGCTATGAGCTACTTACATTAGATCAAATGAAACTAAATGCCGTAACAACGTATCTTCCCCGAGGCGTTTCGACCCTAGTCCCATTTTCTCGATTATTAGATTTACAATATACACTTTGCAAATTGCAAGTAGGCCACCAGGTCCGGGATAATAGATATGCACCCTGAACCGGGTAATTGGAGACTGTGCAGGGGTATCGTCATTCACCGCGTGAGGTATAGGGAAAAGTTCGTTGATACGTTCCGAAAGCTTGCCTACATTTAGGCGTTGTGACAGAGCTTGGCATTTGACAGTGCGCGCGAGCGCGACTTAGACAGTGCGTCTATCGCCATCGGTGCGCAGACACAAATGCTTGCATGCTCTGACAGTGAATAATTCCCGCCCTGAATCTTTACCCTGTGTAAGTTTATCTCGAATATATCGATAACCCAACTTCCTGCACGTTCTCGGAAAGTAGGTATTAAGTGAGGTGAGAATAATCATATTATATTATTAGACGTTGCATAAGCACACTAGCTGTTCAATGGCCAACTTGCCAGAACGGAGCTCTCGACAGTGGCACACTTCGTTGGGCAGAGCTACTTGGACGACTCACAACAGACGACGCGGCCAGGATCGGAAAAAATGACGATAGAAAGTAGATAGAAATAGTGGTAATCGCAGGAGAACTACAAATATGGAAACTGCTAGCGATATACGGGGCCCGACAAGGTTATTAGTTACACGAATGAGCTACAGGTTGGGCAGTCACAAAAGATAGTACTAAAAGTATCTAATTCCGACAGCATTGCTGCAAATGTCTGTATGGATACCAATGAATTCGCTGGCGAAGAACTTTTTGGGGTTGATCCCAAAAAGAGAGAATCCCAGAGAATCATCTGTGTGCGGATTGTCTATTATGATCAACTGCGTCTTAGCTAGCTAGCTCTTATCTTTTTCCAAAGCTGTACGCTCCAACGTAAGTCTGTCATAGTTATTAGGGTACCAATCGAACGATGGCAACGCGCTTTGGGAACAATAACAGCGTACCATTATCAGAGAGCTGTCAGTTGGGGGAGTATAACGCTCACAAATCAAAGAGGAAAAGTGTATGGCAAAACGTGTTTAGTTTGTATATTTGCGTCGTGGATTTGCATGATGTCCACGTCACCTGTAGCTTGAGCGCCTATACTACTTGCTTTTTCTGCACTGAAGGTTTAAGATGTCATTTCCGTCACGTCGAGGGTCGATGCCCCCTCCGCGACGTCAATACCAAAAGATGTTTTTGACACGTCGAACAGCAAAGACAAAAGTGGAAACGGTGCTCCATATTCCAATTGTCCTCCGCGTCGAAGGTCAAAACCGGCTTCATTATTCGAGGCCAGAAATCACCTCCGCGACACTGAACTGTGTCGCATAAGAACCTACAACCCACCAGCGCAAGCCCTATTCCATGCACAAACTTCAGCTCGAATTAACTTTATTTTTCCGAAAATCCTATCGGAGTAGTAGTAGTGGCCATTTAATTTTGAATTCAATTTTTTTTAACGGAGCATTTCCAACTGAGACGAATCTTAAGTTCCTTAAACAATCGATATCAGTCTATTCAGGAGGAGCATGAAGCTACAATAACATGGGCTAAAATGAAAGACTGCATTTAGACAACAGCAGCTGGAATATTCCCGCTCTACGAACTACGTATCTATCCGAATATTGCTTCAATCGGTATAGAGATTTGTACGATAGGGCACAAAACTTGCAGAAAATCGTAGCTGCTCCAATGGATGATGCCTCATTTTCCATTCGAATCAGTAAAGTAGACTCGTCGTTGGCAGCCATTTGCAAAAAACCATAAGAAATATATACGCCGCCTAATTATATCGAGTTCTACGTTCGTCACCGTCAGCTGGCTCTCAGCACGAAAGAAAACGTATCTATGCCCGGATTCGAACCTGGCCCACCACGTGTCGTTGCGATTAGTAGGCAAATACGTTACCCGTTGTGTGCCGTCGAATCACTTCGAACACTTTGTTAATATCGAGGGTTTATCTGACGTATCGAGGTATCACCAGCGTACAGCACGGCCAACGAAACCCCACCTCGTAGAACTATTTAAATTAAGCAGTTAAAGATAAAATCAAATAATTGAAAAAACCGCCATTTTTTCATTGAGGCAATTAAAGTTATCTAATACACAAAACTTGTCTCAGCTTAAAAAGCAAAAGTTGGGTAACAGTTGTACAGAAAAAAAGCGTACGCATTGTCAAGTATTCTGACGTTTTCAAATCCTGTTCTCATCCGACTTTGTTGACTTACATAATAAGTCTTACATAATAATATTTTGTTCGACTTGTCCCAAAAACGACTCGTGGCATTAAACGTAGCCGCAGCAAATGAAAAGCAAGTGATTATCAATATCCGTGTGTTCCTGCCTCCTGTTTGGTCAGTTTCCGGCTTAGTGCAGACTATGCATTTTGCGTAAATGACCACCCGTGAAAACGATAGGTCTATATAAAAGTTAATGCTTGTGAGAAATATGTTTATTCCTACAGCTGCACTGCCAGGACAACAGCTGCGCTTGCCCTGTCCCGTAGAGGCTACGAGTCATCATTAATTTTGACGCTTGCTAATCTACCATTTCTAAAAATGACATCGTATCACCGTCGAGTGGCAGCGCTGTCGCCAAATCAAAATCTGCAAACTCGACTGATCATCCAGAACTGTTGGTTCAAAGTCCCAGTGAATTCCGTTCGCTAAATGTAGATGTCGAAGGACGAGAGTGGCCTGAGCCAGCCAGAAGCAGGTCAGGGTCTTATTATAGTGCTTGCCTTCCTTAGAAGTTTCAATAAGCACTCCCTTGTCCCTGCCGAACTCGTAGCAAGGTAACTAGATTTATAGATTATTGCTGTTTTAATAGGCATTTCCTCTGTGGGAATCCGTTTTAAAGCGTAACATTTTTTTCCTTGACAAGGCCTATTGAAGCATATCTGTATACACATATATATACCCGCGAGCTAAACGTCCTTGATGGCGGGTTGTGCTGCCGTACACGCATCATGAAATCACACGCCATAGGCGACGTTGTGGAATCTAATTATGAGTGGTCTTAACGGAGATTTGGTTTCAAGAGTTCAAGCGTCAAGTCTACGGAATTCATTAGACCGTGGGCCGATGCGGGCTGTAAACCACTAACAACGGTGCCATAGTTAATACACTACTCAAATATGCGCTGCGTGGGCATTTGGTCCTGAAAATTGGGTATAATATGTAATCCGAATTCATCAAGTTCACTAATTTTAATCAATGACAATTCTTCTCAACGGCATAACGCCGTACTCCCTTGATATCAACTTTTTTTTTTTTTTTTTTTTTTGTCAGTCAGTAGGTGCGAATGAGTTCCCAAACTATTGTAAGATTAATTAGATCGCCTGCGTGTCGCTCCTCTGAAGTTTACTACTGCGCGAAGAGACATTTTCAATGCTTGGTTTGTAAGCAAGCGACCTAGTCAGACACAGCTATCTTAAATTGCGATCGTATACCTTAAATAGATACTGTGGGTTCAGCAGAGCCTACGTTTGTTGCTCAGAATGACCAGAGCTTGTTTGAACGAGTACAACCTCAACGTTGACAATGATTTAGGCGATTTTTCACCATTTTTTCCAACATCACCACCATCGTTCGAACCAAATTAATGTTGTCTTCTATTGACTGATACACGCGGACACAACGTTGCCACTCCTCTGGTAAACCGTGTTCGTGTCAAGACCAGAAATTCTACATAGTCCAACCCTCACAATTCCTTACATTAGATGAGAATGTCGCTAAAGGCGTCTGTTGTGATCCCCGTGCTTGTGCTCACGATTGCTGGCAGCTGGCCGTGCTACTTTTGATTCTTCACATGTAATTGAAGTAGGTGCGTATTCGTCGCAGCTACCGCCACGACCGCACTTATCGCAAGAAAATCAGGCCGCAGTCGGTAATTATGGCGCCGTGTATCTTGGATATTTCTTACCACTATAACACCCCCAGCCCTGGTGACCTGAGAAATTTCTTCAGCAGTCATTCCCAATTACACCTATTGAATAAGCGATTCGTAGCGGACTATTAGTGACGAGTTAAACACAACGGTGGAGTTCATATCACACAAACAGGCAGCATTGAGTCGCGCAATGGTCAAGTGCCGACTGCGTGCGCAAGGTACAACAGCTGCCTTGCGTACGCAGAACAGCCCCGCTAGCTCGATTCGTGTAACGAAGCAAAACCCCAGAATCGGGGTTAAAAAGAACGACAAAGTCAGCGGCAGCGTATTCTGTGATCGCTCGTTAGCAGTTGCCGTGGCATAGAGGCAAAAGCCACTATTACGGCATGAAATAGAAATGTGGATGCTTCATGATATATTGCCGAAAGAATCTGTCGGTTACCAGGCGGACGCAAACCTTACAAGGGTCTCAACTCCAACAAAGAGTTCATCGTTAGTTTGCTCCGGAATTTCTCGGTAAGATTGGTGGCCTGTATCTTGACCTTTTGCTTTTCCTCCACATTAATTGTGACCTTAACATAGACAGGAAGACTTAGTTATTGGACACGCTTCAATTTACTGGAGAATTCTGTAACTTCGTGCAGCTCTTAGTGATCGCCACCTCATTTCGTAAAAAAGTACCTCAGCGGAAAAAAACGGAGAGCTTTTTGGGTAGTAAATAGTACACTGAACGATTATTACGCGTTGTTACAGCACTACCAATGCCTCGCATGTCCGTCACCTTCGTTACTGCGTTCAACTTCCTCGGCTTCATCCGAGGAGCGGCAGGCGATCAGCCATGGCCAGGCAATTTACAATAAAACGATAAAAAGTTGATCGAACTGAATATAAAATTAGCGTTAGATAAAACATGCCCCATTGACAATAACTGGAACCAACCCAATAGCATTTTTAATACACAGACTAGCAGTCATTTTCAATAACCCCCGTCATTTCTACTCAATGACTGTCTTTTGAACACCGATATAGGCTACTTCGCTACACAGGCCTTTTTCAGCTTGGAAGAAAACCGTACCTCAGCCAATCCAGTTGTCATCAATGCCAGCATCATATCGATCTATTGATAAATGTAATTTAATTTTTTTTAGTCAAAGCGAGAAACATTCTATTACTTTTAAAGTACATAATGCTCCTGGGTTAAGTGTAGGTCGTTGTACTCATTTTTTCTGTGAGTATTTCTCAGTGGTGAAATGTACGCCCACAATGACGACTATTGTTTTAGGTTCAGTGTAGATTTCTGACCAGATTTTATTGATTGGGCTAAACGACAGAATAGTAAGATCACGTGCTGAAAATAGCTCAGGTGTCGGCTCGTGTCACTTTGGCGGAATGTTATTGTTATTGTTCCTACCCCTATGCGTCTACTACGAAATCTGCAATTCTAGCAGCGCACAACGATGGACGCCAATTGAGCAGCGTGCAAAATGCCTCGGACTGTGACTACTTTCTCTGTTTTTATTTGATTCGAGCGCGTGAGTCAACAGTCGTGAACCTTCACGTAAAAGCCGCTGTTAATAGCAAAAAAACGTCACACTGGGTTAAACCTGAGAAGGTTGAGACCTTAAATGAAATTACGATAATCATTCATCAACTGACAAGAAGAATTGACTGAAAATTGCGACACGGTAGTTCTTCTAATGAACGCATTCATGAATTAACTATTATAGTAAGAAGGACTAGAAGATACTATGCACTTGTGACTATACATTCTAGCCCTGGGTAGGATGCTGCGAGACGAAGTGTTAACACCATCAGCAAACCTCAAAACAGACCCTTTAACGGAACGGACGAACTATAGGATTTAAACTATAGTCACGATTTCCGAAAGAAATGTTCGTGCTGATATTAACTCCATTAACATTAAGCACCACTGAGTTAAGTACCATTAACATTTTTCAATCAGATAAAAAAACAAGATGACGTTTTCCGTGGACATGATAAATCCTTAAATTACCTCGATATAACGAGGGAGGCGTTCTACCGAGCTTTATTTGCCTGTCTCATTGATGTGTCGTTGAATAAGAGCCATCTGAATCGGCATCACGATCATATTGGATTGCTTCGCTCACGTTATTGGCTACAACACGTTCGCGTTCTTGTGTAGGCCCGTGTACCTAGTATTCTTCAGTGTAACTGCAGGAAACGTCAAACTCGGCGTGGTAATCTTCGGCTTAATTTAAAGATATATTTGTACGGCGTTTTCGTTTCGAGTAATCATTAGTAGTTATAGGGTTAGATTATACGTCTCAGAAGCCGCTAACATGTCAACGCTATTTTCTATAATCGACTGACAATTCAATGCTCAATTTTAAGCATCGGGTTCCAGATAAAAGTGACCAAAGCTTGAGTCCAGTAAAAGTTAAGCATCAAACCTTTATATTTTTCGATCCTACGAATCCATCGATACCGAATTCGCCACTCAAGTTATTCAAATTAAAGAATAACAAAGTTGAGCAAATTCTAAGAAAGGCAAAACGTCACGAAAAAATCAGAAAAATATGACAAATATGAAGATAGTCTTGCGATGTAAGACTTCGCATAATAGCATGCGTATGCGGTTTTTTTTTTGACAATCGGCAACTCTCCTTAGAAGGGGTAGGAATTTGCAATTGGCGGCCCAGTCCGCTAAATACCTGTGGAACGACTTCAACCCGGGAACAATAGGTAACCAAACAAATATGTTTAGGGCGGTTCGAGAGGTCGACCTACGTAAAAAGGTTGTAAGCATTGTTTTAAACAAAAGCTTCCAGCAGCCGCGCAAATCGGCATGTAGAAGAAGTTTGCTTACTTTACATGGAATACCCATATTTTTTAAAGAAAACTGTGTCGAGAATATAGTCGATTCTTCTAAGAGAAACAATAGATTCTTTCGGCTTCTTAAGGCCACTTTAGTAACATTAAGTTTATTATATTGCTTAATTTAGGGTATATGATAGCGTACACAAACACATTACGGTATAATATGGCAAACGAAGGTAACAAGCACGCACTAAAACAGTTTATGCCCTCGCAGACAAAATTGATCCGAATGTCCGCCCTCAAACAACAGCCCGGGTCTCTTAATACACGGCTCTATCCAATCCAGCTTCGGTGATACCTACTCATATAAAGTAGCCCAGCTTAGTTTGTCGAAGGATCTATGCCTTATCACCCTATTATTACCTTTAAGCATTGGATACGAAGTATCCGATGCGTAAAGTCCGTAACTGTCTCACTAATCATGAGCTCATCCTAAAGAAAGTCATTACCGATAACACTACCTAGGTTATTTTCACAATAGTCTTAAAGAATCCTTCAGAAAAACGAAAGCTATGTTTCTATAGCCCTTCAACTACGACTCAGATTTCCCCTAGAATAGCTCGTTAAGCGTTGAATGATTCTTCCTTCTAGAGGGCCCTCAGATATCCATCTCTAGTGTCAATATATGTGCAGTACCACGGAACGTTGTAGCTTTGCGATAGACACCTTGTTGTGTCAAAATCAGCCAGCCTAATATGGCCATATGGATTTAACAGGACATTCTCTAGATTTATATACGTGAGCGTAGTAAAGGTACTCGACCACAAGGACCATTCGACACTCTCATCTAAACCAACAAATCGTGCATGCTCACGCAAACATCCGCATGGGACTAGATCGAGCAGTGAGTCGATTATAGCTGCAGCTTTTGGAAGTACCCTGAAGACGAGTGATAGAAGAAAAATTAGCAACAATGAGAATTCTTTTCTCACGAATGCTCGAACTACATGCATGACCCACCTTTGGCCCAAACCATCTACTTCTAGACCTATGCTGGACAAACGTTCCAGATCTAACAGGCCGCTTTCAAAAAAAGTGGCCCTTGACAACCCCCATAATCCTCGCAAGTATTCGATTCTGGTAACGGAGTAACCCGATCCGATTTTTTCTGGTAAGACACAGTTGGTTGATTGTACTTGTAAATATTGATGGACTCATCCTGTGATAATCATATTACTACTATACAGTATGTTACGGGCTGGTGGAATTCGACCAGAAGCTTCCCAAAGACAAGGATCTTTTCTACATAGTCGTCATCGGTATTATCACGTTGTTTTGCAGTTAAGTTGCTGGCCTGTCAGAGTTCAATACGATATAGAGATACGATATAAACAACAAAGTATAAAATTGTCAAGAGAGACATAGCTGATTTTATGCAGTCTCTTGCGGCGGGCGTGGAGCACGTTGCGGTTGTGACTCATACAAACATAGTAGGGAAAGCAGCCCAATCTTCGAAGTACTGACTGATGTCGCCGCGAGTGGTATAGCTTAAAAACTAATTAAAGCAATAATATCTTGCGGCGAACGGCAATTTGCCGTGAATAATTTCAGTGAGAAAGCCGAAGTTTTATTTTATTTTCCTTGAGTATAATTGTTATTAAGTTCTCTCAATGATCAGTTTAAGGACAACTGTCATAAGTTCTTTTTTGCTGAAAACTCTGATAAACAAGGGATAAAAAGAATTCGACAGGTTGGTATGCGATGTACTTAGTAAACGGGCCGCATCTGGGGGTCAAACACTCATCAGTGGGGGAAAATACGCTACAAATAAGATGTGTGCCTACAGTAAATGCGTTTGTTACAAATGTTTTACTTAAAAAATTTACATTACTGCCATTTCCCGCGCTTGCTTTAAATCGACCTTCAAGCGGCTCATGTCAAACAAATGTAATTCCCAATGATTTCCAATCCCACCCAATAGTTATCCTTAGAGATTGGTTTTTCCGTATCAAATTTTCGTGCTCTAGGTCTGGCCATGGGTAATAGGTCTATGCATCGCCTCTACGCCATATTGTCGGCCTTTCTTGAAAAAATCGACACCTGCTTTGTACGTTTCAAGTTTCACCTTCTGTTAAAATCTCATTTTACAGCAAATACCATGCGGAAATGATGAATACGTATCTATAGTGGATAGCAATCGGATCAGGACGCAAAAATGATGAACTAAGTGATTCAACTGGATGTCTGGCGGCACTCCCGCGATCTTATAACACACGTCAGCAATGGCTACATGTGCCTCAGCCTTTGTGCTTTTATAGCGTTTGCCTATCTAGGCAGAAGCATTAGATAGCTTTATCGTTCGAACAAAACGCGGCCGATTCGGAACATTGACGCAATTAGGCGGACGACAGGGCTGACTCATTACGTGTCAACCACCAAAACGCGCTTACGTTCAGCCGAACGGCTGTCCACGTAACCAGTGGGGTGATATCTCTCAACGCGCTATAAATTACTACTGCTACTGAACCAGTAGATAATACATAACTGCACACGATCTAAAAGTAATTACTGAATTTTTTCGACTTGACTTATAGCACATCATCATCATCATCATTTGTTCGGGTTCGAAAGCTGACGACAGCTTTCGATTACGTTCGGTTTAAATATCAACAACAATTTTACCGTGTTACATGTTGATCGTTGTTGCAGACTTTGCTTACTACGCCACTAACATGGCTTATAGAACGCCACTTACTTTGAGTATTCTTCTTAATCAGCGTAGCTCCTGGTGGGTTGAAATGGAATACTTTGTATTGAATGGAACAGATGCCTAGATTCCAACAGAAAATGACTGTGTATATGCGTTCTTCTCATATACTGTACTAACAAAGCTATAATGATATGATTGTCAATTAGAAAAAAACATCTTGATTCGTGGGTATAATAAACATACACCAGGTAACAAGGAACGTCATCAGCGTTTTCATTTTATATACACAGAATATCACAAATTGATCTTCATAAATAACCTAAACTAGCTAGGCATTATTTTATCATATGAAATAGTGTAGCATCTATGTACAGGTATTATGAGGAGCACAATGCACCGATCAACCTGAGATGGGCATGTAACTTCGTTACGTTTCGATTCACTCGATTACCGTTAGCGCCTTTGTTCGTATTAGAGTAGACCGGTGCACTTCATAAGAAATCATAAGGGCGTTTGCATACAGCTTTGCTTTCACCAGAGTTTGCGTAATGCGTAGAGAGCATGTAGCATGTCTATATCGCGTCGCACTGATCTACGAATTTTCCATATTCTTCTGCGTTCTATATAAACTAGTGAAATTATTGATGCTCCACTAGACTATGGAACGCATGGTTTTTTTTTGGGGGGCTCCTTCTACAAGTCTGCGCTGTTAGGAGGGCCGCTTGATGACACACCTCAGTTACACCAACGTTGGCCAGTGCTGCACATTCAACAAATTCGTCCGCTTTGATGTAGCTTGCGAGTTTCCTGCCTTCGTCCTCTCCAACAAATAGTGGGTCATCTTTGGGATGTACCTCTTCGAACGGTGGCCGCAAATCGGGTTTTGTGCCAATTAGTAGAATCGGCATACGCGGAAGATAATGACAAATTTCAGTGTACCATTTTTCAGCAGCATTTTGCATCGTGTTGCGATCCGCGATCGAATATGCAATGATTACGACGTCTGTGTCTGGGTATGACAGCGGCCGAAGTCGTTCGTACGCTTCTTGACCGGCTGTGTCCCAAAGGCTCAAACGAACTTCTTTGTCGCCGATAAGTACTGAAGCTACCTCGGTGTCAAACACCGTAGGTACGTAGTCAGGACGAAACTCGTTTCGAGTGAAGTGTGCCAGAAGACTAGTCTTACCACAGAAGCTATCCCCAACAATGACGATCTTTTTCTAGACGGCATGGTGCTTACGCATCGGGGCCGACGGTGAGTCGATGTGCGCACACCGCCTTTCGTATCAATGCTGTCCGGCCCATCTGTCCACGTTACAGGACGACTCAGGGGTGTCATGGCTAGTCCTAAAGGACCGGCGAAACCCCCGTTTTGCGGCGTGCTAACGGTCTCTCTCTGTCCTGTTATCTTTTGCTTCTTGCCTCAGAAAGCGCGCTGTGATTACTAAAGGTTTAGTAGCGGATGAAGTGGCAGATACAGCCCCCGCTCGTTCGGCTCCAGTCACGTAAGAGCATAAAAAGCGCGACGTTGGACAAGGTCCTTCTTAGCTATTGTTTATTTTATCAGGTGTCACTCTGGGAAATCATCTCACGAACACTTGCCTCAAAGAACTGCCGCAAAAAGAGACCTACGTTCGTTTGCAGCTAATCACTTCTAAGGATTCGCTTGGATGTACCAGTATCAAGGTTAATAACAGGGCAACATCAGCCCTGAGAATAACACTTGCAAGACCCGCTGTGCTCAAACTACGCGCTTGACGTCGAACGAATACAGTGGTTGAATAGGATACAGACACGCATGCTTAGAACGGGTCGGTCATTCTCCATTTGCACTGATGGCCTAACTGCAAGCATTAGAGGATCGTCAAGGGGATCGAGCCGTAGTCCCTCTAAGGAGATCTATAAGCCTGTCAAGTGTCCGCTATTCACTGCTCGCAAGTATTGCTGTTTGCGGTCAAGGACGCCAAATGGAGAGGGTATATACTAAAGTATATTTGTCTAGCTACCGTCGTATCGTAGTCAATGCGCGACGACACATAGCTCACGATATATCGTTATACCACAACGCTATCGATTGTAATAGTCATCGTGCTTACAATTACAGTCATAACTAGCATCCTAGGATAATAGTTTAAAAATATGCGCGCTCGAAACGTACAACACTAACGGAAGAAGATGGATCAGTTGTTTCGCAAAAAAAAAGAAAGAACATACATCAACTGCTATGCGTGAATGTCCGTTCACATGTGTACGCTTACTGCTGTGACAATACGATATGGAAAAATGGGACAATAGGCTTGTGATAGATATATAGATACGATATGTACAATTAGGCACCAGGAAAAAAACATATACCTGTAGTCTAGCTATCTACCTACTAACGTATTTAGATTAACACTTTGATAGATTTTTTTTCGAACATAAATAGGGGTAGAATTTAATAAAAATTATATTTCCAACGTCTAGATATTTTTGCGAGCGAGTTCTCTACTTTAGTTTGGAGAAAACTTTTTTTTACGCTTATGCTTATCAAACATGTTGGTTATAAGTCCGGCACCGGATCTACTTCGCCGCCACGGGAGTCAAAGTCGTGATTCCAGTCGCGTCTTACCATTAGCGGGACGTTCTTTCATTTTTCTTTTACATAAAATACTATATTTTTCCGCGCTGCTGAAGTTAAGTGTACACGTAGGCACAAAAGATTATTGCGAAGTCGGACATTTTGGAAACCTGTGACGGTAACCTTATAGCAAAAAGTATTTCACGCACCGGTCACTGCATAATTGGAAAACTCGTGTCACATCTATCGAGTGAAAAAAGCGTTTTTGACAAATGATTTGCTAAAATATATCTATACGAGTTACTGGCTATTTTTCCAGAATGTTGTCGTCAGGGCTTAGATTTTGTAGAAATCCAACAAGTTCATTGCGACTTGCCTCGTAAACCTTTTTACTCGTGACAAGAAATAAAGTAAGCTAAATGACTCCAGATAAAAGGTTCAACAGCTATAAAAAAAATTCAAATTTGTGAGAATTTATTGAGTAAAATCAACCTTTTTTGAGCTGGTCTGCTATTGAGAACAGTACATCGATGGCTAGAATGCTATGCGAAATAGCTCCAGCTGAAGTTTGACTTCATTTTGTTGCGTCATTTCATCCGTCGTTAACGGTTTCTTTGCAGAAATTATGTTCCGCGCGACGTCCGTCGCACATTTGGCATTTCTCCACAGCGTTGGTAAAGAGGCGATGTACAAGTTTATTCCAGATACAAATCGCTTGTCCTCCACGCTCGTACTGGGAAAGCTGGAAGTTACAAATTCAGAACAGTTTCTGAATACAGAAAATGCTAGCATTTGCTTGAAATTTTGTCCGTCCGAATGATTAAATTATTAACTGAATATTGTAGTAATATAAAATAAATAATATAAAAATAATTAAATAAGTATAAAATGAATAAATTCGGTGAGTAAACCTATATAATAAGCAATGGCCATAGGGCTCTCCACGTACGCGTATACTTTCCGGTCAGCTTGATAGTATCAACTCACCATACGGTTGAGAGACCCGTTGCAAAACCACGGCTTTTTAACATCATTTGAGACAGCCCATTTTGCGTGATCCTCAGTCGTGTTGAAAACAACTTGCTGGCCATTATCGAACTTGATGACGACATTGGCCATGTTGGTCACGGTGACACCCCTTAGTGGACAGGTGGGGCCGAGTTTACCCCCAATACCATTACGCCATGTTTCGACAAGCATGTGAACGCCAAGCTTAGGTGCGATGATCTTCGAATAAATTTCTGTTAGCAAGCATACCACGTATATGGGTACGTAATGACGTTAGGGTTTGCGGCGCCTCACGAATATCGAACAGTGCACAAGCTAGTAATTTCGCCGCTTGTCAAGGAAATAATCGGCAGCTCCAGAAACTTAAATATATAGCTCCCGAAATATTTATTAGAGCGCGGGGGAAAATATTTTTTTCATGAAAATTGGATAAATTTTAAGTTCGTTTATGCAAAACCATCCTAACTATGCTCATTTTGCTGATATTAACGTGGCATGTTCATATAAAATGTTTAAAAGGAATCAGTTATTAAGCGTTCTGCTACGGGTACATACAATATTTATTTAGCAAATAACGCTTAATAAAAGGAACTATTTATTGTAGCTACGTTCTAATAAGTTGTTGAACAGTATACCGTCATTAGCAGCCTGGTGTTTGGCAAAACTTCGAAACTTCGTTCCGCTAGCACCCACAAGTGTCCCCTCTAGTACTGGCTTCTTCGGGCGGCGAACAAACTTTTTCGTTATGACTGCGGTAACATTCTCGACCTGAAGAAGGCTTTCGGGAGCACCCGACTCGTAAATGTAAGGGTACTGTTGGATGAGAGCGGCAGCTATATTTCAAAAGTAAATATAGCAATGAAAAGAATGATTCTGCCTATATGCATCATAAACAATTTAGTACAATATGAAAAGTAGCCTAACATTCTAGGACGCCTCAGTATATAATGATTGAAGGTACATATTTTATTGGATGTCAGCCATTGTGTTCGAAGGACTTGACTTCCTCATTTGGTTTACTTTGAAATAATATCGAGTTATTCTTCGTTTGGGTTTTTGTTTAAAATGCAGTATCAGCTCATACATTATATTTATATATATTTTATTACGGTTCAAACGAATATTACAGTACAATGCGGACTGACAAGTTCTTCAATTTAAACATTATGCGACATAATCAAATTTAGTTATATACGCGTCTCTTACCAACTTTAGGGAGTTGGCCACCGTCAAGGGAGATGCACATAAATACCTGCCCGTTACCACGACCGGATTCCGGGTACTCAAATTTCTTCGAAAGAACATTGAGAGGAAAGCGAGGCACAGAGTGCATCAGCCAGTAGCCGCCATCTTTGGTGAACTGAACCACACCTAAAAAGGAGCAGAGACTTGTTTTTCAATGGTACGTATAGGTCAATAGAATGGAAGCAGTAGGAGATTCGGTTCAAACTATATAGAGAAACGGACGTGGCCACTCGTCGGAGTCAATGTTGTAGCTGTTCATCTTCATTTAAAGCTAATCTAACCGTAATAGACATTGAAAGTCTGAAAGAAAGATGATACAAACCCTTTGTGTGTCCCTTGGCGGTTCCGTTGTAAGGGTCGGGAGGCTGATCACTGTATACGACGTAAAGCGAGTTTTTAGGTTTCAAGCCATGGAAAAGGTCAGCTATTGTCAAGGCGAACGGGTTACCTTTCATCTGAAAAAATGACAATACCCAGAGAGAAAACGTGGTAAAAATCGTAACTTACTGTTATCTGCAAACGGTGTAATCACAAAATATATATTTTATTTTATGTCTATTAGCAAGATAGGTGAAGAGGAATTTACAATATATTAGCTAACTATTTAAATAGTTGGACAAACTGAACCATCGTGATCCTACCAAGGGGAGACAACAGGGTTTAGTTTTGAGGTGCTACCTCGGTCTGTTTGACAGGTTAGTATATACGTTCGAGATACGTTGTTATGGCTAGTAATTATTTGATTAACCGATGTTTAAGCATACATCAAATGCAGAAGCCTTTAACAGCCTAAATCCTTTAGTGGAAAGCTTCATAGTTGAATCGACGTAGGCAAGCTCACCACCGTTCGGCGTGAAAGTTGACCTTCCATTTTCTCTCATCTTCGGAAGCTTGTAAATAATGAACCTGCAGAAAAAATAACTTGTGATGATAATGGAAATAATAATAGCACAGAACTGAAAATAAGCTTCATAGACAGTCAAACCCGAAATCTTAAACTCAAAATACGGGCACTTTTTACGAGAGGTGTCCCGCGAGAATTTTCCTCTTGCATCACTACAAGCAATGATCAATACAAATATTAATGAAAAGCCACACGTCAGACGCTCCAACCGGCCGCATTGTCTAGTTACAGCCTGTGAACGGTTTTCGCGATTCACTCACCACTCAACGTCCTTTCCATGTTGGTTCTTGCACTGAGGGACCGCAAACGCCAGAGGCGCTGTCAGGCTAAGGAGCAGGAGGACTAAAGGAGTCATTGTAAACGAATCTCTATTTGACGGCTCAATTGGATTGCGATGCGACGTAAAAGAACTCTAAGCTGTACTATATAGGACAGCAGGCGCAGTGGACAAACTGGAACAGCCAATACCTTTTTATACAACAGGAGACAGTGGACGTCAATTGTTAACGTGTCGATCAGAGCTGAACGTCAGCGTCACTTTTAGTGTCAATGGATTCATGAGGTTCTTAGGAATATTCCCTGCTGCGTCTGACTGTTTGCGTAAAGATACAGACGCAAAAAGTCGTACTACCAGAACATTTCGTAGCCTTGCGACTGTTTATGGCCCATACGTTTAATAGATGCTCAATCAAGTTCAGACAACGGCAAGCAAATGACATAGTGTTCACCGGCCCTCCGAAGCTTGCCAACAATTTTAGCGTTAACAGATTGTAGCTTTTTCGGTCTAAATGTCAGCGTAGGCTGTGGAATAATGGTAATGATGAGCTCATTCGTGTTAGTGCGTTCTGTCAGAAGCTCATAGCTACCTCTAAATAAAAACTAAACACAAACAATGATTGTTTAGGTCAAATATTATCGAATTAGATTCCATGCTGATAGTTATAAGGTGGCTTAACAGCTGTACATTTAAATACAAGTGATCACAACTTATGATGTGTACGTAATTATCTTATTACATATATATATATATATTATAGATATTATTATTCATGTCGTCAAGCCAGAGTGTTTGATTTTATTTTTCTGGAAAAAAAAAACTACGACTACTAGATACGAAACGAAACTAGATCATGTTCAATAACTCAATACCATTCATAAAGCTTAGTTCGGTGCTATATAGAATGTGATATTAAATATTGATTTTAAAAGTTTATTGTCGTATAGCGAAACAGCGTTTTTTTTTTCCATTACCTGGTCCATTGTCGGGATCGCCGTATGATCAATGATCATTTCAAGCTGTTTAGATATTGGTTAACAGTGTCCTTCCCCCAAACGCCCTGCCAGCCGTCATCTGTCAAACGTTGACGCCACTGGAAAAACAGACGGATATAGTGGCTTATAGAACCATGCAACGCAGTTATTTTAGTACGAGTTAATTGACATAGACCTTCTGAAGACCTACCTGTAGATGTAACATGTAGCATAAACTGTAAAAGCTATTATAAGTGATCGATTAATGTTATGTACCCTCGAAAGAAGCCTCTAGGAATATCGAATGGCTTGTATAATATCGCGTTTACTTATATGGTTTTTTCTTCATTGACTGAAGCTCTGTTTCTATAGTCTTGGCCACGGCCTCGACAGTGCAGCAAATCATCAACCGTACAGTTACGAGTGATTTTATTCAAAATTTGTCGTTGAAGGTTTTAATAATACTTAACTTCAGCATGATTAGGAAATGTGTTGAGGTTGAAGTGAAGATCACAGTATCTATTTCGTCTTTGCTTATTGACTCTTATAGATAGAGCACGTGAGCCGCAATGGGTAAACCTAAGGTTATCACCTTTCGTCGAGACGTAACTCCTTCGAATCCTTTGAAGCTGTTTAAATTTTCAGTAAATGTATATCATTAAAGATTACAGGCGAAGTAAACCGCAGCTTGGCGCTGAGCTTACTAGCAGAGTTATTACTTACAAGATAATTGCTAGAGCCGTCCACAAACGGCTGAATCGAATAAAGGAAACCCAGAAGAAATAATGGCTGCTATTTCGTTGCATTTCATTACCGAGATTTGTATATATCGTTTAGTTTACCTTTACTTTTCGATCTGCTTGACACAAAGCGCAGCATCAGTGTTATCTGACCATGTTCTAGTAGATATAAGTTGACCTCTAGATAATTTTGCCAGTGAGATTTGTTACATTCTCAGAAGTGCTAACTTACGATCCTAATCTGCAAACATCCCATACTAAAACCATAGTTGAGCATTTCATAATTTTTAATAATATATAACAAAGTTTCGTAGTTTAGCACGCTGAGAATCTATATATTATATTTTGAATGAAATATTGACAAAACTGTTTATATTGTGGTTCCAGGCGGGGTCTAAGGGTTTCCTTCGAATTGCCACTTCAGTGGCCAAGACCCATAACCTAATACAATTCCTAAGTTAGCAGACCGTTTACCTGATATCTTTCCATTTCTGACCGCCTTAGGTTGCTTGTGGCGATGATTTCCTACCTACACTTATTGCACCAGCTGGTATTCGGAGACCTGAGATGATAGATCCATGATGTTGAATTTTTTGCCTGCGCCTCGTTTCTCCATAGACAATGCACCAATAAGTGGAGTGCGTTGCTTTCGAAAGTACGTTTACGTCGTACCTTCTTTAACAAAACGCTAGAGTTGTGACAACAAAATTACTTATGAAGCTGCGTCGTGCCTGCTCATTACTGTATTTATTACAATATATTCAACCAGCTGTCCATACTTAAATGCCAAATAATTATATAAGACTATAACGCCATAAAGCTGTCGTACAAATGCTCAGAACAAAAAGAACACACACGGCATCAGTTCTCTCTAAGGGAGCTAATAGAATTCTTCGTTGGTCTAGTCCCTCAGTCCATTAATTTGTTGTAGTAGGTAATGAACATCCTGCATAGGAGATTGTATTTACAATAACGTTATATCGTTATATCTAAGAGAAAATGTGCACAGCAAGTGACAAATGGCAGAAATCGTCTGACGTCCCAGGCTGCTCTTAAAATACCTATGTTTGTAAGTACAAATCGAGATACATTTTGTTAACGCACGAAGATCGGTTATAGGATTCAGCCAGCGGTACAACGAAACGTCGTAAGCGCAACGGCACCTATCGACCTTGTGCATTAATAATAACGCCTATTGCGATCGTGAAGACTTTCAGCTTTCGCCCAAGCTCAGATAATTTTCAGGCTGAATGAAGTAATTGGCCTTATAATGACGATGTCTTACAATTGCTATTGTCAAAACAGAAAGTATGGCACAGAGTAGCCCACCAGTGTGTTGAAGGCACAAGATATCAGATGTTACAGTTTTGCTTGTGGGGTCTTCCAGAACGTTAACAGCTAGACCATTATCGTACATTTATATATACGCATCTACATGCAATGATCTAAAACCTGTTCGATGTTTTCTCTTTCGAGTTCAGTACTTAATAAATGATGATAAATAGAAAACCTTCAATTCTTAGCCATGCCGACCGATCGGCTCGTGTCCGAAGTCTTTTAAGTTAGCAGGGACCGATTGTCCTGTATAGATATACTTGACCGCATATTATACAGTATTTTCTCCTGCCGATATTTAGCCAATGAGAGAAATAGTAATTAAGGCGGAACAGCTGATACTGCGCTGCCATATGCAATTTGCGTTTTTTATGTTAGGCGCATATAACCCTCTGTGAGTTGCAGGTTTGTATAGACTCACGCATGCTTCGACTCGCACATAAAATCTGTTGTTTTAGATATTAGTTACCTTAGACGAGATATATTTTACATTCATTTCGCATGGGTTGGTAGTTATATACAATATCCGTTATGTTTTCTCTGGCAAGTCTCAATTCTAGTAGATGAAAAGAATTACAGACTTTACGCTTACGCTAAACGTAGACTATTATAAATAAGTTGATATTGTAAAAAAAACTATTTTTGCATTTACCTTAAGCATCTCTTTTTTTTTTTATCAACTGTGCAAAAGTTGACATAACTTTTTGTAATCAAATAAGTTAAGATCACTTTCTTTTTCTGGTACGAACTGTAGCGTAGTTCGTGAAACAGGCATCGTGCGGCATTAATTAAAAAGTAATGACTCGGAATATTGATATATTGGGTCCGTTTTGAAAGAGGGTGCGCGCGCGTTACTGTTATAATGACAATGCTATGGAAAGTAGATTAATTCGGTACCGTCCCAACGAGCGGCCCCTGACATAGCGTTTTTCGAACGCTATCAAGCAAACCCTTTGCTTCATAAAATGTGATTGCCGCATCGGGAAACAATATGGGGGTTCGGATAAAACGATGTCCTCGTACAAATGAATATATACCTTACTTCTGTTTAATGATACATGTCGCATAGTGACAAACGAGCGAAAGAACATGACATTTTCTATTCAAAGTTTGTAAGTGCCGTACATAATTGAGCTGATTGTCTATCAAAGCTTGTGCGTCGTGAGGAGCTTGTGAAGTTATGAGTGAAGTTCCTATTGTTAAGTTAGAGCTACAGATACAACGGTGAGTAGAGGTACTAATGCTAAATAAATCAAATCGAAAATATTACGCTACATCTTCGTGCGCTCTTCGAAGTCGTGGAAACATCTTTTTATTTATTTCTACCTTTTTTCTGTATATACTTACACTGTTCATTTTCAGTTAATTATTATTCATTAAAAATTGTCCAGTTAATCCGTGTACTGTCATTTTATTTTGTATACAGCCTTGAATGTTATAATATCTAACCGTTCGGCACTGTAGGTGGCCAAATGACCGCTGTAAGCCACCTATTTTAAGGCTTCTTCGTATCAAGTCGAGATTATTTCGGGAAAAACTGTGCTCATAACCTAACAAACTCAGCTTTATTTGGACTCTGCTCTAGATGACTAAACTTCCAGTTATACAATTTTTTTTCTGAAAGGACTACTTTTATTACGCATGGTGATACGTTGCTTCATATTTAGCTATATAGCTGAAATATCAAAAACTGGGTAGATGTCACGTCTTATACCAATGTCTAGTTAACTGTTACGCTGCTAATTACGGATGATGTTTACTGACTGACAGCTTTCGTCGGGCAGTCTGGCCTGTAGTCTATGCGGTCACTAACGATGACTCATCAGTCTATCAGCTATAAAAGTTTCAATGTGAAGCAATATAATGAGGTACGAAAAGAGTGAAGCTCGATGAAAGACTGGCGAAGACACGTTTAAATATCTCCTCGTTCAGGCGTCGACTTCGAATAGTGTATATCACACAGCGAGCGCAATCAATTTCAACATTTGTTAACCGACATATTTCAAATTTCATAAAATTTCACCATAAATCGACGATTCTTTATTGTATGATGCCATGTGTGAAGTCTCACCCGTAAGCTATCAAGTAAAGCTGTCCTGAGTCTGCCGGTAATTTCATGCGATTCGACAGGGAGCGTATTCCTATACTCGTACTGAGTGTGGTTGGGTAACGGATGCCATGGATACCGCGTGTAACAGACAACACAGAGCACGGGTAGTGAGAGGTTGTGAAGAACAGGCACGACCATACAGGTTAAAGCGGCCGGTAACTGGAATAATGTGCGGACTTTTTGACGATGCATTTTAATCGCCTATATACGAGGATACGTTGCATAGAAATATAACCACTTGTTGGCGTGCTGTTAAATAACGTGACTCTGTAGTAATATCAGGATCGTGTATACGCACGGCTGTATGAGGCGACCGCGTAATGCAGTTAACTCTGCAAGTTCTAGAGCATCCCGGCTGACCAGTCACCTCGTGCCGGATACTGAAAGAGCTTCTCGACTCACCCAGAATTTGTAAAGTAAAGTCCTGTGGATAATCTCCAGCAGTTGTTCGGCTTCAGCCGTAACTTGTCACAATTCGAATACAACCACGTGACAAAGACAGGCTGACTAAAAGGTACTCTATTAGATAGTACTCTCAAGCCCATTTTCTTCATCTTCAAACTGTGTGGTACTTCACCTTCAAGCATATGTTTAATTTTTGACAAAATATTTACAATGTATTGGAACAGAATCATATGTACTCATTATAATGCCAGTCGCGTGCATATTGCCGAATTGCGACAATTACGCTTAAGTTGGAGAGGTATATTTTACTATTTCGCCCGCTGTACAAGTTATATATATCTAGTGTTAAGCGACGTTCATCTTCAATTTTTCTAGGCGTGAATCTCCTTTGTAGCTCAGAATCGTTTCGAAGTTCTACCCTCCAGTTCGGTACTGCAGTAACTATGATGTAGGAAAAAAGAAAATAGCAGGCTTTCCGTTTAAGCTAACTGGAAAAAGTCGGAAAGAAAAAGGATGGACAAAATTTGCTTGATAAGTTGTCATTTGATGTTTAACGGTATTAGTGCAGAGACAATATTGATAGCTAGCAGTCATCTAACTTATCGAAAGGGAAGTTCTCTCAATCTACAACTATGCAGTTACGGTTGGAAAAGGAGCAAGAGAAGAAACTTTTCTTGAAATTAACCTCTTCAAGGCTTCAGTACATCCTGTTTGGAGTGGCTAATAGACCAAGTTAACATACACAATTTTTGCCCTGTTAACCCTAGAACTTTGCATTTATAGAATGTGTGAGGAATTAAATTAGTTTCTCATTTTTATTTAGCATATAAGGGTTATAGCTTTTTCTTCAAGCAATATATAATTATTTTCGAACTCTTCAAATTATTTGAAATATCTTCAAATTCAAAAAAAAAAAATATATATATATATATATATATATATATATATATATATATATATATATGCTTACAGCTAAATTGCTTTCCGGAATTGGGTTTTTCGCGGAACAGAATCAATATATGTCGGCCACCCAATTGGTCATATATAAATTAGTAAAGTATTGGCATGTTATTTACAAGTAGATCCAGTGACTTCATCAATGAATCGTCTAACCTGTTTTGTAATTGGTTCACCCATTTAATCGACCACTATACAGATATTGAAGACGTTTTCCCCACCTGTCTTATTCCGTGCCAGCGGCAATATTGGTTTCAATATTTTTTAGACCCCCCCTAAATCATGAGCGGGGGTAGTTCTAGCACGTGGCATTATCATAGCTAAACGCATACATACTAGGATTATTATTATGTTCAGTCAAATTAACGCTGTTCTGATCATCGTCATCATAATTATTACCGCCAGTATTACGTCGCATGGTCATCGTTGATGAATGAATTCATTCACCGCAACTTAAACTGCCGCAAACGACTTCTGCCGTTCTCCTGCTGTTTTGCGCAGGTGGCACGACCCAGCTTGACCCATTCGGACTCAGCTTGCGTAAGCTAGCCCACTTCTATGAAATGCGCATCTAACCCAGTTCGGATACCGTATTTAGTGCACATCTCGAGTGATGCACGCGTATGCGTGTGCTTCACCGGTTGTTATCATCGGGTCGGAGTCGATTGTTAAACTTTACAATAACATAATACTGCGACTGTGGCGAGGGCAGACGCGGTTTTCCCCAATAGATCTGCGTCATTGAGCTCCTACTTTCACAGTGCCTGGCCCACATAAATGGACCCGCTCACACAGTGTCACATGGTTAGAGCATAAGCCAGTTAAAACTACGGGCAAACGCTTCTGTCATCGCCGGACAGCCACCGTCGCTGCTCTTGCAGCCGACTCCCGGTAACTCGGACCGGACGCTGCTTCCGGTTAGTAACATCATCGTACTGGAGCCGTGCAAGGAGCCACTACGGTGGACTCACCGTTCGCGCGCAAGTCACGGTCGAGCACGAATCGCGATGGCAATCCGGATCGTCACTGTTGTTTGCACCGTCGGTGTAGTCGACGTCGTCGCTGGTGCCGACGTCGCAGTATCTGTTTGGTGGTGATTCGTTGCTGTTGCTCACGGACGCTCTCGTTATGATGCTCGCACAGCCATCGACGACAGCAGAATGGATAACATCTCAATGAACGGAGTGAGAAGCGGCGACATCGGAATAGCCATTAGTTGCAGCGGACATGACGCGAGCTTGAGGTTCGATGACGGGCGACGGCGCGCGGTAAGTTGTCTCGTCGACGGCTGGCCAACCGATAGCGTCTCACAATATATTGAAACAATTTTGTAGATAGTGCTTATCGGTAAACATAGCTGCGCGCAAATATACCGCTCATTTTGTATTGCTACGTTATAATGTGATAAGAGTTATATA